>NC_041383.1:421945108-421966160 GCF_002162155.2 Triticum dicoccoides | reverse complement strand
CACCGATCCTCGGACCTGTAGCCACCGAATCCGGTGGTCCCTCTCACCACCGCCCTGCGGCCACCGGATCCGGCGGTCCCTCCTCCCACCACCGCCCCGCGGTCACCGGATTCGGCGGGATCCTCCTCCACCTCCCTCCTCCCACCCCTGTCCGGCCACCTACCCCGGCTGCGACCGCCTGAGCCGGCCACCTCCCTTCTCCCGTGCCTACCCGACAACGCGCGCAAGGTGACTCGCCTCTCACCTCGGTGCCCCGCCCCTCCCCACTCCAGCATGCCCTGGTGGTCTGCCTCATGCGCCTTCCGTCTCGTCTGTGGCCACCGGGGGCCGTCACGTTGACAAGGGGGAGAAAAAAGGAATGCACCCCTTCCCCATCGAACTGCATCTCCCCTGGAGTCCATGGCTGTTGCGATGCCCTGTCCTCGTCCAGATCAGGGCCACGGCTGCCTCCCCCAAGCTCCTCCTTCCCTCGCTGGCGATGAGAGCACAGGGAGTCATGCTACAATTTTCCTCTCGTTGGAGCCACCGATGACCGCGGTATAGCCCACATGTGTTTTGTTTGAATTTTTTTGCATCGGCTGCAGTTTTATTGAAGAAGAGAAGTTCACTTTGTTCTTGAAAGGTTCTGTGCAGCTCATCGCCGGCGGCAGCGTGCGGTTTTAATTCGATGAGCGTGCAACTCAGTTCTGCATCAGGGAGCCACGCCCCTGCGCCTCCAGCCGTGCATCTTGTTAGTGGGTTTTTTTTTGCTTGAGAGGAGAACGACGGGCAGTGATTCTTGCAACTCTGTTCGCATTTTTTTGGTTTGCTGGTGCATCCATGCAGTATGGTTAGATGTGATGCTCACATACTTTGCTAGATGTGCAGACATAATTTTGCAGGTTGGGAATGAACAAGATGCGCAGCTGACTGTACATAATTGTGCAGCTCGCTGGACCCTATTTGGAGTTCTAAAAAAGTGCAGCCCCTTAGTGGTTCACCTTGTAGAAAAAGAGAAAAAAAATCCCCACGGGAGGTTCACTTCTTTCTTGAATGCAATTTGTTTTGTTTTGTGAGACGATTGGAAAAAGTAGATCACTCCAATTTGTGTAGCAGGTCGTTACCCCTAGGTATGAAGTGCAATTTGTTTCGTGTGTTCAGTCGATTACATCAACACATGCAGTGCGTTTGGTCCTTGGATGAGGTTCACTTTTGAGAGTGATGTTGTTCACTTGCACAAAGCGTGGAAGTGTGAAAAAAATTAGCGAAACAAAAAATAGTAATGTGGTTGACTTTCATGTATGTCGAGGTTCATTTGCACTCGTCTCTGCGGTCCATTCTTGTTTATAAAAAAATGTTTTAAAAAATAAAACAAAAACTCGTTCGAGAAAATTTACGTCCAACAAAAAGAATCATGAAGTTCGCTTGACTTTTTGATGCAGTGCGGTTTTTCGTCCGAAGCAGTGCGTTCTTCTGTTGTTCATAAAAAATGACGACAAAAACTAACAAAAGCTCGTCCAAGAAAATTTACGCCCGACAAGAAAATCATGAAGTTCGCTTGACTCTCTGATGTAGTGCGGTTTTTCGTCTAAAAGACGTGCGGTTTTCTTCCTCGCCTTCAATAATTTACGTCCCACAAAAAGGAAACCATGTAGTTCTCTTGCCGGTCTAATGCAGTGTGGTTTTTCATCCAATGCAGTACAGTTTTCAGTCGGATAAAGTACGCACGTCGATTTGGGTGTTGCGAAAAACAGAGTGTCCGCATTTCGGTAAATTTGAAATTCCTCTTAAACCGTAAAGAATTAGAGAGAGTGTTCTACATGAAAAAGTTGTGCCTTGTCGATATCTTTCCAACGGTGTATTGTCTGAATCATTCCGACCAGCAGTTTGCAAAAATTTCGCCAAAAACGGCCACTGCCACTCGTCGTCCGCCGCACAATTTCCATAATTAACTTAAAACCATAAGGGATTTCAAAAACATTGCAACATATGAAAGTTGCGCCTCGTCCGTAGCTTTCCAACGGCGTATCACACGCCTCGTTTCAACAAACGGTTAAAAAACTGGAGTGAAAACAGTACCGAAAATTTTAAAAAACTTGAAAAACAGAATTCCGCGATTTAGTAAATTTGAAACTGTTCTTAAACTGTAACGAATTAGAGAAAGATTTATATATGAAAAATATGCGCCTCGACGATATCTATCCAACGGCGTATCATTTGCTTCATTCCGTCGAACGGTTTAGAAAAAAACGCGAAAAAACGCTCGCTGCCACTCGTCATCCGCCGCACCATTTTCAAAACTGCTCTTAAACCGTGTGGAATCTCGAAAACTGTTCAACATGTCGAAGTTGCGCCTAATCCATAGCTTGTCAATGGTATATTATACGCCTCGTTCCAATAAACAATCAAAAAATTAGAGCGAAAACAGTACCAAAAAAACACTGCGTGTAGTTTTTTCCGACGCGAAGTTCACTAGTCTATATTGCAGTGCTCGTCGTCAAGAAGATGTAGTGCACTTGCGTTCAGCGTGCAGTGCGGAAGTGGTGTGCAGAATAGTTATTCTGCTAATATTAGCAGAATATATATATATATATATATATATATATATATATATATATATAATGTACCAACAGACGGTATATGTTCACATATTTAGGCCATGCCAACCGTGGTAGGTTGAGATTGAACATACCAAGCGCTCCTTGAAGTCATCCGGAATGGTGAGATAGAACTTCTTTTCTAACTGGCCGCGACCACAATTGCCCGATTTGTGCTCGCACTATGGACACATGAATGAACACCCACGAATAAGCTAGAACAAAAATGATTCCACGACGATTTCCGCCGGTTGATTAACGGTGACAGACAGATTGCGAGAAGAGATGAGTGAATGTTTCGCTAAGTTGGTTACCTTCTCCATGAGAAAAATCCCTAGGCCAATCCCGCAGAAAACCCCAGTCGACAAGAGTGTAGAATGTCGGTGCAGATAGGCGGCGGAAAGCGGTAGGGGCAAAATTCCGTGCCATTTGGAGCGCAATCGCCGCCCGCTGACAACAGCGCCGTCGAGCTTAGGGTGGCCGCCGCGATAGAAGTTGATGAGGTGCAAAGTTGTAGAGGAGTCTACGGCGAGTGGGTGGGGACGAAGGGGGCAAGGGTTTTCTTTTTTCCTTTTGCATGTGTGAGTGAACACACACGGCTCGCAGAGGCGACGGAGATGAATCGTGTGCGATAGTAAATCACCGAGATTGAATGGGAATCCAAATTTCTTTTGTCCTTTGTCCATGAGTTTTTTTCTACGATGAACATAAACCCTGCTAATCACCGTGTTCAAGTTTGGCACTTTTCCGGGTTCATTTACAATATTTAGGGAATTATGTGCATTTTCTAGGCATTAATGCACATAATTCAAATTCAAACAATCGGAAAAGGTTCACGAGAACGGTCTGGAAAACCATGGTCGTGCTATTTAGTAATTTCTCATGCCCTTTACAAGGAATGGGTAGATATTTCAAGGAAACGTGTGGCCTCACCATGGCCTGGTAAAAAATTGAGAATGTTTGTCTTATGTCGTCATGCACGCCATTCATAAATCAAAACATCACCTAGGAAATTTCATGGTTTTGAGGGGAATCAACAAGATTGAAGGGGCCGGGAATCCAAATTTCCTTCCTAGCTTGTCATTCAGTTTTTTCTACAATCAACATACCCCCTCGGATGCAACATGCTCAAATTTAGCATTTTTTGGGCTCATTTACCATATTAGGGGATTATGTTCATTTTCGAGGCATTAATCCACATAATTCAAATTCGAACAATCGGTGCATGAAAAGGTGCACAAGAACGGTCTAGAAAACCATCCTCGTGCTGTTTAGTACATTCTCATGCCTTTTACAAGGAACGGGTAGATATTTCAAGGAAATGTGTGGCAATAGTTAACCATAAGCGCGTCCTTTACTGGGTTAAGAACTATACAAAAATGAAATACATGCTTGGAAAACATGACGCCTGGTGTGGTGCCATGGTATGGCCTCACAATGTCCTGGTAAAAATTTGAGAATGTTTTCCTTACGTCGTCATGCACGCCTTTCATAAATCGAACCATCACCGAGGAAGTTCCATGGTTTCGAGGGGGAAATCACCAAGATTGAAGGGGGGGGTCCAAATTTCCTTTGTCCTTTGGCCACGAGTTTTTTTCTACGATGAACATACACCCTGCAAATCACCACATTCAAATTTGACACTTTTCCGTGTTCATTTACCATATTTAGGGGATTATTTGCATTCTCTAGGCATTAATGCACATAATTCAAATTCGAACAATCGGTGCATGAAAAGGTGCACAAGAACGGTCTGGAAAACCATCCTCGTGCCATTTAGTAAATTCTCATGCCTATTACAAGGAATGGACAGATATTTTGAGGAAATGTGTGGCAATAGTCAACCATAAACGCGTTGTTTACTGGGTAACAACTATACAAAAAATGAAATAAATGCTTGAAAAACATGATGCCCGGTGTGGTGCCATGGTAGGGCCTCACCATGCCCTGGTAAAATTTGAGAATGTTATCCTTATGTCGTCATGCACGCCTTTCATAAATCGAACCATCACCGAGGAAGTTTCATGGTTTCGAGAGGGAAATCACCAAGATTGAAGGGGGGGTCCAAATTTCCTTTGTCCTTTGTCCATGATTTTTTTTCTAAGATGAACATACACCCTTCAAATCACCACATTCAAATTTGACACTTTTCCGGGTTCATTTACCATATTTAGGGGATCATGTGCATTTTTTAGGCATTGCACATAATTCAAGTTCAAACAATCGGTGCATGAAAGGGTGCACGAGAACGGTCTGGAAAATGATGCTCGTGCCATTTAGTAATTCTCATGCCTTTTACAAGGAATGGACAGATATTTCGATGAAATGTGTGGCAATAGTCAACCATAAATGTTTGTTTATTGGGTTTTCAACTATAGAAAAAATGAAATAAATGATTGAAAAACATGACGCTTGGCATGGTGCCTTGGTATGACCTCACCATGCCCTGGTGAAAATTTGAGAAGGTTTGTCTTATGTCGTCATGCATGCCCTTCATAAATCGAACCATCGTCGGGGAAGTTCCATGCTTTCGAGAGGGAAATCACCAAAATTGAAGGGGAATCCAAATTTTCTTTGTTTTTTGCCCTGGAGTTTTTTTCTACGAAGAACATACACCCTGCAAATCACCGTGTTCAAATTTGTCATTTTTCCGGGCTCATTTACTATCTTTAAGAGATTATGTGCATTTTCTAGGCATTTGACGCATATAAATCCAATCCAGCTACAGTTGCACGAATGTGATGTGAGGGGCGTGGATTGTCGTTCAATTGCGGCGCATCCCATGGTGCACATGCACGATCCGCGTGGCTGGGGTTCCGACCAATCATAATGCAACACATAATAGCCTAAGCGCACACTGTTTCCGGAAGCGACCGAGATGAACCGTGTGCGATAATGAACGAGCAAAATTGTAAGGGAAGCCAAATTTCCTTTGTCGTTTGTCATTGAGCTCTTAAAAACCACCGCACTGTACGGCTGCCCGGCCCCTCCGTCCCAGAGCTCTCTCCAAGCATCGTTCATGGCACCGTGGCGCATAGTAACTGGTAAGGAAGCGATGGCATCCCGCCGCGGTGCGTTCCTCGTCCCCCGCGATAGCACACATGGTAAGGAAGCGATTGCATCTCGCCACGTCGAGTTCATCGCAGCCGGCGGCCACACAGTTACGTGGGCAGACTTTGAGGCTGCCATGGCCGAATGGGCAATGGATCTGGAGGCGGCCAAAGCCGCACAAGAGGATCGAAAAAGGCAAAAATCAGTCAAGAAAAGAGAGTCCCGCTGCTGCAAGAAAGAAGAGGCCGCACGCCGTGATGAGGAGAGCTTGGCGGAGATCGAAGCACGGTTGACTGCCGCCTACAAGGCCGGGAAGGAGAACTCCGGTGTCTGGCCAGCATGCCTCGATGGCAGCATGTGAGAAGTAGTTTAAGTTTGTAGTATTAGAGCAAAATACCAATAGTGCTTTAAGTTTGTAGTATGAACATACAATGTCGGTAAGAGCATCCTTTGAGGGCTTTGAGCGTTGATTAGCATGTGTGACTGTGTGCGCTTTTTCGCGTTAATCATTAGAAGATCACAAAACACACGGTTTCTATGCCGTACCCATGTGCATTTTTTTGCGTTAATGATCATAAGTCTGTTACTTGTGTGATCGTTCCTAATAAACCAGGCATACCATTAACCAAAATAAATTGACTACACGTGTACATTTTTTTGGAGACGGGAATTGCCAATTTTCTGTTTTCTCGCACACGAGTATATTACGCGCTTCGTCTCCGTTGTGTGTTTCCCCCACCCAAGTTTCAAGTTTCACAATGAAATTTTCATTAGGCGCGCGATTTCAGAATTTATTCCTCCAACCACATCCCCACCCATCAAATTTCCTCAGTATCTCCCCCACTCCCCCCTACGCCTCCCCCTACCGGTAGCTCAAACTGCCTCCGCCGCAACCACAGCTTCAACCCCATCTACGTTGTGCTCGGATCCAGTCAGGTAACCCATTGATCTCTATCATGGCCCTAGCCTGATTGCTTAAATGGCTCCTGCGAAACATTCTCATGCCTCCAAATCCCCATCGTCCCTAGCTCCAGAGCATCATCGTGCAATCCCAACCACATATCACGTGGAGGTCGAGGAGCTGATGGCGGTCCATGGCGCGATGGCCGTTGTGCGTGTTGACCCAGAGGAACACCTCGCCTCCACCGCCGCCGACATGGTGCAGGCTCTGGCCCAGAAGAAGTGCCCCGGCGACGACCCCCCAGGACTTAACATGTATGATCTGACCAGCTTAATCTTACCAATACCACTTGCAATGGCTATGTTTTGTATGGTTGATGTGTTAAGCATGTTCGTGCCTTGTTTATTTCAGTACTGCACACTGTGTGGTGTTCAAGTATTAACTATTTAGTTCAATTTCACCAGTACCAGCAACAAACTTTGCTACCATGCTACTCTCTGCAATGAAGATATACTAGAGATGCTGCCCATTTGCTATTTTTGGTCGATGCTAACCCTGTTGTACTTAACATGCCTATCCATGTACTTACGCAGGGCCATAACGGGCGATGCTGTTGTTTGCCGTCGAGGTTAGCTGCATCCCATGTCTTACAGTATTTTACATCATTTGTGCAATTGCAGTTTGGCTTCTAACATTTACTTGCTTCTTGTAGGTACACATGTCGGGGGCACTGATCCACGCTTCAACCTGGAGGAAGAGCTCGCCTACGCCGCCGCTGACTTTGGGCAGGCTCTGGCCAAGATTAAGTGCCCCAACAACTACCTCTCAGGACTTACCAAGTATGAACTCACCAGCTCAATCTTACCAATACCAGTTGCAATTAATGGCTATGTTTTTACGATCGATGTCTTAAGCATCTTGTAGTAAAAATGCCTAACATGTTTTAGCTATTTTCCCTACCTTTTTATAGACAACTGGGCCATTATCTGCTCTAGCAGCACCTTCCTTGTGATGTTTAACTCTGCCAATTGCATTTTTATCAGTACCGGTTTCAATGGCCATTAAGCATGTTGCAATTAACAGTTGTATCCATTTTAAATAGTTGTATTTCAATGGCTACAAACTTACAAAACATGAATTAGGATGTTGTTAAGCCTGTTGCAATTAACAGTTGTATCCATTTTTTAATCCGTCCCTTTGCTACCATGCTACTCTTTCGCAATGAAGATATCACTACACATGCTGCCATTTTATTACCATTTGCTATTTTTGGTGGATGTTAACCCTGTTGTAGTTAACATTGGCTTTGCGTGTACTTACACAGGGCTACAATGGGGGTTGTTGTTTGCTGTCGAGGTTAGCTGCATCCTCTTATACACCATCTATTCCTAAATTTAAGTATTTTTTAGAGATCCCAATATAGACTACATAAGGAGCAAAATGAGTGAATCTAGATTCTAATCTAAACTATATCTATAATTCTATATACATTCGTATGTAGTTCATATTGAAATCTCTAAAATTACTTGTACTTAGGAATGCAGGTACTTGTATTTTACATCATTTGTGCAATCTCATTTAGCTTCTAACATTTACTGGTTGCTTGTAGGTACGTATATGAGTGGTACTGATCCACGCTTCGATCCCTTTTGCATATGGGGCAATGAGATATTCATGAACAAGCGTCAAGTGAGGAAACTAAGACAGATTGTTAGGCGAAAGAAACGGGTGATGGGAATTAAACTCTTTATTCACACTTTGTCCAAGGCATCAGTGAACTTTAGGATGGTAAGTAATCTGTTGCCTTTTCCCCCTACCCACAACAAGCTTATCTATTAGACCTGATGATCTGATATTTTTCTCTTTTCAGTGGTTTCCGAAGCTATTTATTGATGATTACCTTGCAAACTACATGACTGGATTGGAAGCAACAAAGGTTAAAGTATATAATTTATGCTACCATGATAATGCTCTAGAAGTCTTCCTGATGGCGGTGAAGGATAACCGGGTGATTGTCAAAAGGGGTTGGACAAAAGTTGTTCGTGCCTATGGCATGCATGAAGGCACATTATGGGCATTCCGCTTCTTCAACAACATCGGCAGTCAAAATGATTTACACTTGTCTCTTCACCTTTACCGCCTGTAAATATTGTGGTCCATCATATTTAATTGTTGTCTAATCCTATAATTACTGAACATATTATACTGAAAATTTTATTTATGGATTCGTTGTTGAACCATTGTGCTGAGAATTTGAATTGCACGTCCCATATTTCAAAATTTCCAATTCTAATAATAAATTACAGCCAAAAAATTGTACATGAACGAATAAAATAATGTGCACACGGTTAGAAAGAAAACATCATGTGCGATGAAAAAAGAAAACAAATGGTTCTTTGATGTGAAACATTTGTGATGTCCTTCCGACGCACACACGGTTTCATCTCATATGCGTGTGCGATTCATGGTAATACGGCAAATGTTTCAAATTAGTGTGCATGTGTGATAGGAATACCAATCGCACACAGTTACGAAAATGTGCACGTTGGGGTTAGTAGAGGCACTGCATACATTTTACATTCTTGAACCGTGTGCGATAACGTACCTATTACAAACATATCGACAGATTAAATGTTGATGTCCACCTTTTTCACACGACTATAGTGGCCTAATTGTTTGGGATGTACATACGAACGGGAACGTTTTCCCTGGATTGACTGTGTGGGATGTACATATGAACGGAAACATTTTCCCTGGATTGACTATGTTGGAAGTACATATGAACGGAAACTTTTTCCCTGGATTCACTGTAGGGGATGTACATAAAACGGAAACATACTCCTTGGATTGACTGTGTATGATATACATACGAACGGAAATGTTTTTCTGGGATTCACCGTGTGGGATGTACATACAAACGGAAACAATTGGGTTTCGATGCCTCGCCCAATTTCACACGAGCCAGCTTGTGTGCCAGGAGGGCCTATCCCCGATGGTTTCTGGGTCGTGTGGGAAGGACCCCCCTATCGCCCACACTCACTTGGCGACGGTTCCAAATGTCGTCATGGAAAGGGGTTAAAAACCGTTTATATAGCACCGACGCGTACCAGTGTCTACTAAAATGTGTGGATCAGTAATATCTACATAGTAAATAACATAGATGCGCGTGAATTCATATGAGTATGCATGTTTGATAGATCAATTTTGGTTCGAGTATGAATTACATATATCATCATCTCAAATTCAAATATTTGAATCCCTTTTATGTTGACATTTTCTATAGACGCAACTAAATATTTGAATCTCCTTTCACGCCCATCTCTCTCGCGTGCTCCTTCATGTAGCTATCTCTCTCTTTTCTCCACCTCACCCACACGCTCATTTCATGTTTCTCCTATTTTCGCAAACATGGTCTCTCGATGTCTCCATTGAGAAGTGTCACACTCTCCCTATCATTATACATTACACGGTTTTCATTATCTCTCATGTCTCTATCGTTCTATGGTATCACTAGGTACCTAAGCTTTCTTTTTCACCGCCACACACACTTTCTCACTCATCTTTCAATTTGTCTTTCTCTCTAGGGTTCTCTCATGCACCATATATCTTTCTAGATATGACTCCTACCACTAAAATTACTCTTTTCCGCACACACAACGTTTGTTGTGGTCTCCTTTCCGTCTTCACCCCAGTTATAAAACTGACATTATTCATTTGTTTACTGATCAGAAGAACTCTCCCCCCTTCTCTCTCTCTCACACACACACACAACTCATGCTTCCACTCCCTCTCCTGACTATCGTCTCTCTCTCTCACACACGCACACACACAAAACTCTCGCTTTTGTACCCCTGACTCGTATTTCTCTCACAAACATTGATTGACTAGCCTCCAGATAGGTTTATACACCCGCACACTCTTGCTTTCACTATCTCGTACATGTATCTCTCGCCCTCCTTGTGCCTATGTGGATTTTTCGTCCCTTCTTGAGATACACCCTCTTGATCATGCACACACACACTATCGCCTCATTTTATGGTGATACCTCTCGCACACACTCTTTGTGTCTTTGTCACACACGCACTCCCTCCTCCTCTCTCCCTCTCTCTCACACACACACCACACACACACATGGGCTTTTTGCAACAATATACCACTTCTTGAATCTTGAAACCAACCACATTCCTCCCTTATCTCATCAAAACTGCCAAAGGAATATATTTTGAGTAAAACATAACATATTTTTAGTGATATATGTATTTCAAAACTAGACTCTTTTCTATCAAATTGGCGAATATGTATTAATCTACTTTGTTCGTGTGGCAACGCATTGGCACAGTGCTAGTTATTACTGCTCTATATTTTTTTGGACACCAGACAAACGGTGGAGTACATATACGAAGAGAAGAGGCGCACACACGCAGTCGGTCTCTCGTTGTCTTGCACACATGAAAGTTATGTAAAGGCACCGTAAAAAAATAAAACCTAAAACCCTAGGTGCACGATTGCTGCATGCGCGGGTACCGGGTACATGGTGGAGCGCACCTTCGTAGGAATAGTCAGCTCGCGTGATAATTTGATCCATAGGAGTTGATGGTCGGGACCACAGGTGAACGACCTAGAGGCGGTGGCTTGCCAGCCGCCACTGATCGAGTAGCCATATTTAAAATATCATTTTTTTAGCGGGGTAAGAGTTCCGATTTTCAATGGCGCGTTATAAGTATTTTTAGAATGATTGGTATGGAGCAAAAATGGAATTCATAACTACTACCTCCGTCCTGGTTTACTACTCCCTCTTTCTCAGTTTACAAGGCGTGCGTGTACCCCTAGGCTATCAATTTGACCAACCTAATAGAAGTCATATATTACAAAAAACGTACCATTATAAACTTCAGATGTTCTATTTTCAAACGGTATAATTTTGTGTTATATAGTTTATATTATGGTGATAAATATGGCAACCTAGATATACGTGCAGGACTTGTAAACTGAAACAGAGGGAGTAGTCCCCATCGTATTTTGGGTCAAAGTTTGTCCAAGAATTTTACTTGTAAAATGTGAATGGAAAATGAGATTTTGTTATACCCAAACAAAAAGGACTGGAGGGAGTGATTGCTCTGACAGGGACGCAACCTCTCATAACGCATGCATTAAACCGGCATGCTGGCCAAGAGGGCCCCACTCGCTGCAGGCCAGGCTGAACACACCTCCTCGCCGCATGCAACCGGCTTTAGACTACCCCGCCAGCCTTCATTAAATCCGCGCATGTGTCGGTAACACGTCCTTCCGCGAGATGGCTGGCATTTTAGAACACAACGCCGGTTGGCTCCTCTCGTCCGCCCATTATTGAATGAGGCTAGACGCCTAGCAAGAACCGCACCACATTGTCGCTCCCCATATCCTCCTTTTACCATTTTCTCCACACTCTCCATAGCATCGGGTGAGCAGGAAGACGAGTTCTCCGGCATAAACGCCGGCTGGGTGCCCCGACGAGCCAGGCAACTTGCTACCCCACCTCCCTCTCCGCCCAGGCCGTCAGTAACATGGGCAAGGCTACAAGAGGGCAAGCGAAGGAGCAAGCCAGCGACCGCTCCAAGCTGGCCCCTGGTGCATCAACTCGATGTTCCAAGCCTGCTCGCAGAACAGTGGCTAGTTGCTTCACGTGGGCACAAGGGGGACCACAGTGTCCAGTGCACCGTGGTTGGCCGTGCCATCCGACATGAATGTTGGTGGAACCATGAAATGCTGGCGGAGGTGTCCAACACGTTTGCGACCACCGCCGACACTGAGGAATAGTAGACCACGAGAGCCGCCGCCTCTTGGAACCCAAAAATGCTACGACCACCGCTCGCCGGCACACGCCCGGTGTGTTGCCCTGTTTGGCTCAAAACATCGTAGACCCAGCCACGATTGGCATTAGGAATATCATACCCGCCTCTAGAATTTATTTGCGTTTAGTCAAAAAATGTCCAAAATATAATTAATTACGTATGGTCTTAACTTGTGCTCGCACTGGTAGTAGGAACTAGAGATTTATCTTTATTTATAACTCTCCTCACATTTTTTTGACTTTGAAGTGAATCATGGTTGTGGACAGTATCTATGAATGTGCAGATATATGTGAACATGAATTTGATATGGAAGTTCAACTTGGAATGTTGGGATTGCGTGAGAACTATACCATGTCCAATGCTTCGTCTGTTATTGTTTGGAAAGTAATTGCTGTTATTACATGACCCGATTTTTTTATTTTGTGCCACATCATTAGATGCACGGACATCATAACAGGCGTGTTGACTGGATAAACATTTGAACCTAGCTATTATGAAGGAAAATTTGTATTGACATCAGTTTTAGATAGCAGGAGACGCCTAGCCAGCTCTGCCTCTGCTAGCTTCTTTCTGGCTTCTTCCATCTCTTCTTTGGCTTGGGTGAAGAGAGCATATGATTACTCTTTTTGCTTCTTCAAGAACTCAGCTACATTCTCAAGGGTTGTTGCATGCTTTCTTTCGGCCTTTACTAGAGCCACGAGGACACGAACAGTTGACGACTCCACTTGACTTGTGTGTAATCCAACATCATCTGGGAATATTCACCTTGTGTCTAATCCAGCATCATTAGGGAATGGGCACCGTGTGTGTAATCCAGCCTCATTTTGAAAACATGATCTCGATGTTGACCATACTTCCCTCCTCGTAGGAACTACATCCTGACATGAAGTTACTTCTTTTTTAGATCAATACTCAGAGCAACCCAGATCCATTTAGTAGAAGCGAGATAAACAGGACTCGGAGAAGTGAATTACGAACGAGAAATATAAAAATAGACTCCAAGGTGAGAACACCCACTTCCAAGCTAAAAAAGAAAGCATTAGGATGATTAAGACTCTTCTTATTACACATCAAAGAACACAAGGCTAAGAGAAACAGAAACTACAACATATACACATCAAAGAACACGAGGCTAAACAAAAGTAATTGAAATGGTGTTACTTGCCAAAGCTCGTTTTACACGTTCGGTGCAGCTCCTCTTTAACTTGCCACGTTCCTTGAAGATGTCCCCAATATCCCGTGTTTGGTCTTCATTGCTCCTCTGCATGTTCGCACTCATGGTTTTAAAATCTCAACATGGCAAGAAAAATATAGTAACACTCACGCATCTCGTGGGTAACATTAAAGCACTCATCTGCCATGTTAGAGCATCTCCAAGAGAAGCGCAACGCGCGGCGCCTTAAAAAAGTGTTTACAGCGCCGGAATAGCCAGTTTTTGCGGGTCGCAGAGTGCTGGCTCCAGCGGCCGCTGCAAAAAGTTGCACACGTGTGCCGCTCCAGGAGAGGTGCTATATTTTTTTCTCCTTTCTACTCTGACTCGATACACATTCGACTCCGAGTCGATACTGACATAGATAGATACATAGATAGTTCTCAGCATAGATATGGCATAGATAGATAGAAAAATAGATAGTTCAACTACTCCTCGTCGTCCGACTCCGCCTCGATGATGTCCTCCTCCGATGTCTCAGTGTAGGCGTCAAGATACCGATCATCGTTGGAGTCCCAGGTCGACGCTGCTCCTAGCTTGATTTGAATTGAGCGCCCCCCTTCCGCATACGCCTGTCCTTGCGATAGGTGGCTTGCTCCACCCTCCTCTGCTCCCTCTCCACCCTCCTTTGCGCGTAGAACTCCCGCTCGTTGATGATGTCCTATGGGAAGCATTGGCACCACAACACCATGGCTTCCTCATGCATCTTGGCGATGCCGAGACGGTGCTCCCACCTCCGGTTGTCGCGACGATCCTCGTTAGTGATAAGCTGCAGCGGAGGCGCGAGCTCCTACGCCCGCTCCTGCATCGGCATGTTGGGAAAGTTCATCTCCCTACGAGGCCGCCGGAGGCGCCAAGCTGCCGCGTCGTACGCGCGGGCGGCCTCATGGGTGGTGTCGGAAGTGCCGAGGCCGAGGCGCATCTTGCGGAACCGGGTCTGACTGGAGAAGCCGCCGGTGGGGCGCGCAAGGACGTTGCGGTAGCCCCAAGTTTCCCAGTGGCGAGACGAGAAGAGCGGGGAGAGAGCAGTGGCGAGGCACAGAGCAGTGGGAAGGCATTGGATTTTATAAAGCGCGTTGGACGCCGCGCGCGCATGATCCTTGCCCGACGTCCCTGCTATCTCTACTCTCTTCTCTACTCTTATTATATATATATAATATTTATTTTATATTTATATTTATCACTACTTCTTATATCTTATATACCTCTTATATATATTCTTATAAAAAAACAGAGTTGGTGATGATGGTGTGCTTGCCATCCTGCAATATAGGTCATTCGATTATAAGTGACGGATAGGAAGGAAGCTATGGCAATTTTGCAAAAAGATACCCGCACCTCTCTCCACGTTTGCTGATAAGGCCTTCCGTCGTTCATCCTTTTCTCCCACAAGATAAACTACTCATACAAATGCATCTTGATGTTCTTTGCAACGCATGGGCATCTTGCTAGTTCTAAAATACTTTCCATCATTTGCCACACTACTGGTTGCAGATGAAGAACCTACCCAAGCAAAGCGAATACAGGAGCGACTCACAATTACAAGGTGATATTTTGTTGGACAATGCAAGCTATAACCAATTACTTTTACGAGAACAATAGCAACCAGGAAACTTGAAGGGTAGGTATGAACAAAATTGGAATTGCACATGTACTGCTAAGAGATTCAATATACAGATTACCAATCAAGGAGGAGTGCGATGGTAGTGGCGGCCTCTGTGGACCATGGTCGGCAACGAGAGTCAGTTCATTGTCCACGATGGTGGTGCTTCTGCGCTTGGCATCGGCTTCCGGGAAGCAGATCCAAGACCTTGGAAGACTGTGCCGAGGAAGAGGCTCCGTGTACGATGACGACGATGGACCGACTCCAGCATGGTGTACGATGTCGTCGATGAGGCAGATGTGCTGTGATGGACGAGTGCGCCGATGTAGAAGGGGAGGAGCACGAAGGCTGCGGTGTCGTGGAGAAGTCTATTTTGCGGTGGGGATAGAAAATGGGAGCATTCAGGTGTACTACTCTGGGTGTCGGGGTGGGGTTGGCTGGGTAGGGTGAACCTGAAGTTACCAAAACAGCCCCCTACCAACCAACATCTGTAGGCTTGTTCCGAAGGGTATGATGGTAACTTTGCACTGCTCGAATCAGGGTCGCGGGAGATTTTCCCGCCGACCTCAAAATTTTGTAACACTGAACTCCCCGTTTGGCATGTTGGTTGATTGGGCTAAGCAACTAGCGAGTATTAGGTTTGACCAAAGTCAAACTTCCTAAAGTTTGACCAAGTTTATAGAAAAATATAAACATTTACCATAAAAAATATGTATGATGTGAAAGTACATTCAATAATGAATCTAATGGTATCTATTTGTTATTGTATATGTTAATATTTTTTGTTATAGACTTTGCGAGAGTTTACAAAACTTGACTTTAACTAATGCTAATACGCAGACTTAAATAAAAATGGAGGGAGTACACGTCTGTTTCCTTAGTTTGAAGTGGAATTAATCATCTGTTGTAATCGTGAAATAAATATATTAGGCTACTGACTTCAAATGTAATGGTTTATACAATTAAATAGTTAGAATCATTGTTGAATTCCAAGATGTATACGAGGTCTATAGTACTTCACAATATGCTCAAACTCACATAATCCCAGTCAAATGAAAATCTAAATGCATTTCATAGTTATTACTTTGTAGGATGCAACAAAACCAACCATAACTCTACATGATCCATTATAAAAGCAACATTTTGAACACACCCCAACGTGTGAAGGAAACATGTAGAGAGAGCTTGCGAAGATGGAGCAGATAGGGAGGGAAAGATTGTATGTATGTAGGCGAGAGAGTAGGAGACAAACCTAACGAGAGAGAGAGAGAGAGAGAGAGAGAGGAAGAAGTTAGGTCTGTGAGAAAGATGGAGACATGTAACATACATGAGATGCATGTGCATCCAGATTTTGTACACGTGGAAGGAGAAGAGACAACGAGTTTGATGAGAGAGCTGGAAAAACATAGACGAGAGGGGAAGGATATCGCGGGTTGAGGGATTGATAATTTTGTGCGGGAGAGAGGGGGGGGGAGGAGTCAGTCAGCCGTCGTCACATCATCCTGCTTCCAAATGGCCCCACATTCTCTAGTGCAGTGTGGTTGTCATTTTCGATCTCCTCGATTCCCTCTTTGAAGATTGAGGTGGTGTGCATGCTGGGGTGCAGAGAAGCACAAGCGAGAGTGGTCGCCATATAACCTTGGATAGGGATGAATTGTGTGCTCGGGGGAGGGGGAGTGTGTGTGCAGTGTGTGTGTGTGTGTGTGTGTGTGCGCGCGTGTGCGTGTGCGTGTGTGTGTGTGTGTTAGATATTGAGAGAATTCAAACCTATGGAGAGAATGTGTGTGTGTATGTGACGGAAAGCTACATTCTAAATAGTGTTTTCATGAAGAGATTGTGTGTGTGATATAGAGAGCAATGTGCGGGCCTTGAGGTGGGCAGGGGCCGGGTGAGGGTGTCAAAATGTGTGCATTGATGCATGTGTTACATGAGATCATGCGAGGGACAGACAAATCGAGAGAGATGGTTGTTGTGTTATGGATGCTCCTCTCTCTGTCTGTCTCTCGCACATACACAAGTAAAAATAGAAGACCATTCTCTCATGTATACACAACGTATGAGCATCTCTCTATGTCTCACTCATGCACGATCATTTGCACATTCACACCTCTCTATATCTCTATCACACGCACATCGTCTCCACATTGCCCTTTCGCCACAACACACATATGGACACATACGCGCATTCTCTCTCAGTCACACACACAGAATCAGCATTAAAAAAATGTCTAGGGCGCACCTAAAACGTCCAAATCCAAATAAGCACAAACTGAAGCTAAATTCAAATATATGGAAATATTGTAGCGTGAAGAACTTTTCCAGGAAAAAAAGTAGAGTAATATTCAGGGATTGTATTCACACACACAAAAAGGTTCGGTGGATGTCCTTTGAGCGTGACACGGTGATGCGCCGTTCGATTGACCACGCGGCCACGGTGCACGCGCTTGCACAAGATTCCGTATCGATGTTGTGCTAACTAATATGGTAGTATAAGCGATGCCTCAGTCTAATGTTGATGTGTACTAGTACGGTGTTCTTTTAAGTTTGACCAACCCTATATAAAAATAAACTAAGCTCCCATACACGCACTCATCAATATGCGGCCGCTGCCGCTGCGCATGCCGGCGCCCGCCTGCTCTGGCCGACCATTTTCTCGCCCATCACCACCGTGTCCCCACCATCCCTGTGCCATGAAGCCGAAGGCTCGCCCTCACATTGTTTGCAGTCCCTCCTCGTGATGCCGCCGCGCTGCCAAGCACGCGAGCAGCTGGTGGAGCCGTGTCTATGCCCGCACTGTACAAAGAGGAGGATGAGTGTGTGCTCTAGCACGCCGACGAGGAGGAGCTAGCATGTCATTATCATCTCCGCCCGCGTGGAGGAGGCGCGCGTGGTGGCTGTCAGGGCGGAAGCCGGTCGCACCCGCGCCGGGCCCGCAAACCGAGTGCGGACGTGGAATCTACCTTCGAGACCTTGAATGCTATGTGGATCCTGCAATCTGAAGGAACAATTTGGGTCACTCGACTCTTGTGAGCCATTGGATGCAATATGGACGGACAGAAGGGCTTCTTCAACCTCCAAAATTGATGCACTATTCATCTTCTCTCTCAGGCATCGAGCCGCCAGCCTGCCACAGGCTTAAGCGCCTGCCGCCACTGCCCCGCCCTTCCCTGAACCGCCTGCCACCACCATTCTCCCCCACCCCCTCCATCCGTTTAACCCCGGGCACGATCCATTTTTTCGGCGAACTGCATTCCACATCCAACACTCATAAGATAGATCATGTGCACCCTGCCACCCTAATATAGATACTGGGGTAGCTTCTCTGTCGTCTTCTTCCTTTGCTCCGTCGAACTTCTTTCACAAATTGACTAACCCAAATTATACTACTAGTATGCATTAAGTACAATAGGAACACAGATATACAAGCAGTAGTACAAACTACAAGAAGAACAATAGTAAGACATACTAGTACTACTATACGTACTAAAGAGTTCAAATAACGAGAAATAACATAAACATAGTGCTACTGGGGGCTCAACACAACACACCCCTGAAAAAACTAAGCAACTAGTCCGCTTGACACTGCAGTAGAACAAGCATGAGCAACGACACTGCCACCTTACTCGGAGTCCGAGTCCATGTCCTCGACTTCGTCCTCGTCCCTCTTCCTCTTCCTCTTCGCCGACACTTATTTGCTTGAACCAGACACTGGGATCTGCTTCTTCATCCAACCCTTGCAGATATTTAAACAAAGGTAGGCATCCGTTGCTACGTACATGATGTGATCTTCATCTATCTTCTTCGACTCCCATGCATGATGAAACTCCAGGTGAGGTTTCTTCAGTTGAGTGTATGAAGGATCAATCATGGTTGCTGCCAGGGTCAGCATCGAAGCTGAGAGGAGGACACTAGGCTTGCCTTATAGAGATCGAAGGGCTGGCCTGCAATGAGGCCTATCCGACCCAGGACTCTCCTGTCGTTTGTAAAGTCTACAATAACGAATTTCACTCTTTTGTCCTTGAGGAAGAACTCAAATTCCTGCAACCTAACTTCAGCATGGCATATGTGGTAGACCAAGCACACATTATGTATGCAAACCTGAATCACGGAGGGCTTCTTCTTCTCCGCCTCCTTTAGAAGCTTCTCGCTTTCTAGGACTGTGGAGTACTCAACATCTAGCCCAGCGACCCACTCATCCTTTGAACTTTTGAACATGCGTAGGAAGCGAGCAAGGCATGCTTCCACAGTCGTGGATCTATGGGTGTAGATGATGATGAACTCATCACCGGTGATGGTTCTAACCTTGTACTCACCGGCGATCATGGAGATTTGGGAGGCCATGGATTTTGGAGGCGGGTTAGGAGAAGTTGAACTGGTGTAATGTGACAGGACGGGACAACTGGGAGCAAATTGTTGTAAGGTAGAAGACGGGGATGAGTAGGGCGTGCGAACGTCATGGGGTGGTGGCTTGCCCGATGGATAAACGGCTGCATGCCCCCAAAGAGTTCTCAAGTATTATGCGTGACCCACTAGATGTCATGTCTACTAGACCCATATCATAGGCCTGATGATATAGCTTCTGCATATTTGCACGCCATGCCGGCGCGTGCATGTAACTTCACTTAATTCCGTCAACCGCCGCGCCTCCCATGACCTTCGCCTGCCTCGTGCGGTCGCATTCTTTGAGACTTCGGACGGCTATAAATGAGCAATTTTTTTGCCTACTCCGCATGCATGATACCCCCTCTGGTCCTTTTTACTCCGCGTAAGATTTGTGTCAAGTCAAAGTTTGCAAAGTTTGACCAAATTTATAATAAAAATATCAATATCTACAATACCAAATATATATTTTATGAAACTACATTTCATAATGAGTACTCCCTCCATCCCAAAATTCTTGTCTTAGATTTGTTTAAATACAAATGTATCAAGTCAAGTTTTAGTATTAGATACATCCATATCTAGACAAATCTAAGACAAGAATTTTGGGACGGAGGGAGTATAAAAATATTGATTTGACATTGTGAATTTTGATAGATTTTTCTATAAGTTTGGTCCAAGTAGAGGTACATTGATTTCAAACAAAACTTATATGCACAATGCAGACTAGTTCCTCCGTCCACGTGTGTGCCATGTCCTATCTAGTCATCATAACAAGGTTAGCTATTAGAGTACGACTACCCCCCTTCTAGTTTAAAGGGATCGATTCAAAAATTTCACCTACTCTTACCAAGATAGAGGCGGTGGAATAGTTTTTGTAGTCTGCAAAAGTACTCAATTAATGCTCTCATTCTTCACAAAAAATGTGTTTACCAATGCATTATCGCATTGCATGCATGCATGAACACTAGTAAGTGACAAAGATTTTTACATGCATTAGTCAATATTCTCTTTAGGCTACTCATAGTGGAAAGTATCATATACTATTACCATGTGCATGATACTAGTGTATGATACGGGACTACCTTTATAGTGACATGCATGACACAAAGTAGCATAGTATTTAACATGATACGGTATCAACCTATGTTACTCTAACCCCCCTCTCTTCTTTAATTCTTTGCCACATCAGCATGTTTGCTATTCCCGTGTGCATGATACTAGCTAAGATACCACCACTATGGACAGCCTTAATCATCACATGCAATAATTTAGTGCACCTTGAAATCTGAACATGTGTGGGGCATGTATGTTTTTAATGACTTGAGACTATACCTAGCTTGGCATGCAAGATGACTTATTATGCACCATTCCCCATACTTGCAGGAAGCCCATTCGTCTCCAAATCTTTTCCTCTCTATGTGTGAAAACAATCTGCCTGCTTGACTCTCCTTCTCCCTCTCGTAGTCCCACCACTCCAACCCGTGTGGAAAAAATCTG
>NC_041383.1:421875554-421944375 GCF_002162155.2 Triticum dicoccoides | reverse complement strand
CGCGCTCATCCAATCCTTGTGACTAGCAATATTTCCACCCCTTCCCTCCCCCGTAGTTGACTCCAACAAATATGCCCATGTAGCTGTTACATTAATAACACAACATATCTGATGTAGGTGTGCCATTGCTCGCTATAAATACTACGCCTCCCACGACATTCGGAAGAATGCTCACGTTCATCGCTATCTCCTCCCCCTCCCTCTCACATCGACCACCTTGACATCGCACCTCCCAAGCCCTAGGCGCCCCTCGCTGCACCGCATGGAGGGTCATGCATCGTCGTTCCGTTCCTCACAGCCACTAGTCGAGGAGGACGCATCGGTGTTCCACTCCTCGCCGCTACGCATCGGGCTGAACGCGTCGGTGTTCCCAGTCTCGCCAGCACGCGCGCCAGAGGAAGCGTTGGCTCCCCGCTACGAGGAGAACGTTGCATCGCCCGTCGAGTTCCCCGGCCTTGAGGAGCTTTGGAAAGAAATGGAGGTTGCCTTGTGAGAGGCTTTGCCTCCGGCAAAGCGCGCCAAAATAGAGGCGGAGAAGAAGGCCGAGGAAGAGAACCGCGGCATGAGGCATGCTGCCTGGCAGGCCTATGTCGCTTCTGAGAGAGTCAGACAATTGACACTTTGGCAGAAGGCTCGTGCAAGGGCCGTGAGGGTGTCGGAGGACGCCCGTGCCAAAGCCCTGACTACAGTCGAGCCCAAGCACCTCATCTACGCTTGGCGGTACGTGGACCGGGTGCATGCTTCCAGCAAGAAGGAGTACCTGTTGGCACCGGATCACCACATCGGTGAGATCGCGCTTGCCCATCAGCAAGCTGCCAATCAGCACCTCGCGAGTTATGAGGCTGAGGAAGAGGCGTTGTGTCGGTGCGCTGGGAAACGGCCGCACACCAAGGCACTTGAGGCGCGCCGCAAGCGCTCATGCGAGCGATGTGGATTTTATTAGGAATAATTTAGTTTCGTAAGGCGATCTCACTAGTTTTGGGACGCAAATGATAAATCCCATTCGGGAATTATTAGCGTCCTTAATTAAGTATGTAAAAGGAAAAGTTTGGAAACCTTGTGTATCCGTATGCATTTTGTAAGTACGTGCATATAACACAAACTTAACTATATATCGCACTACACGTCTCTCTCTATGTATGCTTGAAGGCTATGCTACTACTATTACTTATGTACGTGCAAATGCATGGTTTAACAATACGATGCGGTTTTGGTAAAAGTAGAAAAACAACACTAGTCAAGCTTGTGAAACGATTCAATGCAAAACAAATGCAAAAATGCTCGTTTGATTGTTTACTTTTAGCTTCCTTCTGTGTGGTTATTTCTCTATTGTACTTTGTACGGAGTATCTCACTGGTCAGGAAGGCATGCAAATTCCCAAACCGCTTCGTACACCCTGTATCAATTTTTTTGCCTAACAAGTTATGCCATGCAATTGGAATTCCAACTTGAGTACTATTATTAGGAGTACCAGGGGGCAGTTATTTTAGGCTTCTAGATTAGTAATCTCGTAACTACTACCTCCGTCCTGGTTTATGGGTCCCCGTTGTAATCTAGTTTGACCACAAATTTAACTAATGAAATGTTTATGTATGCCACCAAAAATTATATAACTTTCGTTGACATGCACTAACATTTTATCAGTTAAATCTTTGGTCAAAATTTAGCACAAATTACAATGGTGACTAATAAACCAGGACAGAGGTAGTAGTTTAGAAGCCCAAATGAATGAGTGAGGCGCCTTATGTTACTCTCCACTATGACTAGTCTTATGCGAAAAGTTGGGGAAGAGACGGCTTATTTTTTAAGCCACCAAAAGAACTAGAACTAGGAGTAGTAGCTAGGGATACTAGGAGTAGTATCAAGGGATTGAGTGTGCGAGATGAACCGGACAAAGTAAATGTAGAGATATGAGATGCAAAAAAGATCGAGGGATGTGATGGTTGCTTGTCCGTTTATTTTACTAGGCCACTTATTACTAGGAGTGGTGGGCTTTTGTGATATGACAGTTTTACTGCCGTGCCACGAGCAGGGTGAGACTCCCGTGCAGCGTCGCCCTCTACACTAGTACTACCTCGGTCGTGGTTTATTAGTCCCCCATTGAATTTGACTGAAGATTTAACTGACAAAATATTAGTCCCTCGGTCATTGGTTTCTTATTTGAACATAGTTTTCAATGATATAATTTTTGGTGACATGCATGAGCATTTATCGCACTATATATAATGTTAGTTAAATTTATGGTCGTACTATATTTAGTAAGGTGCCCGTGCGTTGCACGAGACAGTGAAATGCATTGATTGGGGAGTTGTTTATTTTGACAAAGTATGTGGGGGTCATCTCATGTGTAACGAGTATATAGGTTTCTTCGGATATTATTTTTCTCACAAACATCTGGGAGATAGATAAAAAGTATCTTTTGCAAACGAAAATGTTCAACTGTTCAACCTACATCCAAAACTTGTGAAGAAATAACACTTATCGTGCTTTGCAAGAAATGATCTTTAAGAATTAAATTTTGAGTATCGATTTTGTTTATTTTTCTGGACCACCATGAATGTACTCCTTACGTCTAGGTGAATAAGTCATCTTAAGTAGTGCACCATGACCAAGAATGAGGGGAAAATGAGAGAACCTGATGTTTATTTGTTAATTAATAGCAATGCATGCAATGAACTAACCACTGTCGTGTTTGGTAGTCTTGAGTCATTGAAAACATGCAGGCCCCACATCTCTTATTGGTTGATATGTCAAGAAACAAGAAACAAGGTGGGAGTTAATGCACCGCGGCTAAGTGTTTTGGGATTATTTGGTTTTCGTAAGGTGACTTAGAGTGAGTACAATAAGGTACAGTCAATAGGTTGTAAGAAATAAGTAATATTTCTAATGCTTAGTTGGAGGAGAGAGGATAGCAGAGAGAATGTAAGCGGGCTCTCATACAAGAGCCGGCTGCAACACGTGCTCCCACGCACTATGTGAGAGTGGAAAGTGGGCCATGTATTAATAAAGTAGCACATACTTATAGCTAATTGTTATACATGTTGGCTATAAGTTGGCTATAGATGACATGACACTTTATTATAGTCAACAGTTGGCTATACTATTAAGTATTAACCATGCTCTTATACACCTAGACGGAGGGATTAAATCAGGATGACTTGGAAGGAGGCAGAGGGGATGTAAGAAATGGTTCATCATAAGTCTTTCACCTTTACTGTAGTAAAAATTCTCAATTGATCTCATATATGGCAAGTGAGAACTCTAATTGAGCAAAAGCATACATGGATGATTCTAGACTAAATAAATGGATACACTTTTATTCAAGAGCGATACTCTAATAGAGCAAGATCATGCATGGAAGGTTCTATACTATATAAATAAGAAGTCTCAACATGCTTAGACAGCGGAATACATTGAGAAAAGACAAATGATGAACATTTGACTTGGTAATGCATATGACCAGGTGAACCTCCTTGGAGTCCCCGTCGCCATCTTGGGGTGAAAATCATACCAGGCGTCTTCCATGTCCACATTGCCAGGAATGGAGCAGCTCGGCACAGTCCCAGTCAGCGTGATGGAGGCGGTGTGGGCGCCCTCGTACCTCAGAGGGGCAGTAACAGTGAGCATGCACCCGTACATCGGCCTCGTTTTAGCGTCAGCGGTGTTGCCCCTGACGCACAGTATAGAGATGGGCAGCGGCCAGTAGCAGGGCGCGTGCATGCATCTGGAACTGTGCTCCGCCAGCGAGTGCTGGTCGACGTACCTCTCGCAGGTGAAACTCTTGTAGACGTAGGGCACCTTGCAGGCATCGACCAAGCCATCTATGAAATGAGAGTGGTTGTAGGGGACATTGCGCCCGCCAAATGGAGCGCAGGAGGGAGTTGCTGTAGGGGACGTTGCGCCCGTCGAATGGAGCGCAGCAGTAGCACACAAAGCAGTAGATGGTGTCCTTACTAGTACTCCCTAGTCTCTACTCTTATAAAAAACCGAGTTGGTGATGATGGTGTGCCTCCCATCTGAAGAAAATATGCCCTAGAGGCAACAATAAAGTTGTTATTTTATATTTCCTTATATCATGATAAATGTTTATTATTCATGCTAGAATTGTATTAACCAGAAACTTAGTACATGTGTGAATACATAGACAAAACAAAGTGTCCCTAGTATGCCTCTACTTGACTAGCTCGTTAATCAAAGATGGTTATGTTTCCTGATCATAGACATGTGTTGTCATTTGATGAACGGGATCACATCATTTGAGAATGATGTGATGGACAAGACCCATCCGTTAGCTTAGCATAATGATCGTTAAGTTTTATTGCTATTGCTTTCTTCATGACTTATACATGTTCCTCTAACTAGGAGATCATGTAACTCCCGAATAGCGGAGGAACACCTTGTGTGCTATCAAATGTCACAACATAACTGGGTTATTATAAAGATGCTCTACAGTTGTCTCCGAAGGTGTTTTTAGGTTGGCATAGATCAAGATTAGGATTTGTCACTCCGTGTATCGGAGAGGTATCTCTGGGCCCTCTCGGTAATGCTCATCACTATAAGCCTTGCAATCAATGCGACTAATGAGTTAGTTGTGGGATGAAGCATTACGGAACGAGTAAAGAGACTTGTCGGAAACGAGATTGAACTAGGTATTACGATACCACGATTGAATCTCGGGCAAGTAACATACTGATGACAAAGGGAACAACGTATGTTGTTGTGCGGTTTGACCTATAAACATCTTCGTAGAATATGTAGGAGCCAATATGAGCATCCAGGTTCCGCTATTGGTTATTGACCAGAGATGTGTCTCGGTCATGTCTACATAGTTCTCGAACCCGTAGGGTCCGCACGCTTTAACGTTCGATGACGATTTGTATTATGAGTTATGTGTTTTGGTGACTGAAGTTTGTTCAGAGTCCTGGATGAGATCACAGACATGACGAGGAGTCTTGAAATGGTCGACAGGTAAAGATTGATATATTGGAAGGTTACATTGGACACCATAGTTAGTAGCTAGATGGCTTCCTCTCTCTCTCTCTCTCTCTCTCTCTCTCTCTCTCTCTCTCTCTCTCTCTCTCTTGATTATCAATACAACGGTCTCTTGGAGATCCATATGATCTAAGTCTTTTGGCGGTGTGTTTGTTGGGATCTGATGAACTTCGAGTTTATGATCAGTTATATCTTTTTATATCCATGAAAGTTATTTGAGTTCTTTGATCTCTTATATGTGTGCTCTCTTATAGCCTTGTATTTCTTCTCTGATATTTGGGTTTTGTTTGGTCGACTTGATCTATTTATCTTGCAATGGGAAGAGGTGCCCGGTAGTGGGTTCGATCTTACGGTGCTTGATCCCTGTGACAGAAAGGGAACCGACGCATATGTATCGTTTCTACTAAGGATAAAAAGACGGGATCCATATCTATCGTAATAGATAAATGGATTTGTCTAGATCATGTCATCATTCTTATTGCATTACTCCATTTTTTCCATGAACTTAATACACTAGATGCATGCTGGATAGCGGTCGATGTGTGGAGTAATAGTAGTAGATGCAGGCAGGAGTCGATCTACTAATCTTGGACGTGATGCCTATGTAATGATCATTGCCTAGATATTTTCATGATTATTTGAAGTTCTATCAATTGCCCAACAGTAATTTGTTCACCCACTGTTTGCTATCTTTCTCGAGAGAAGCCACTAGTGAAACCTACGGCCCGGGGTCTTCTTTCTCATATATTTGCCTTGTGATCTACTTTTTCCTCGCGTTTATTTTCAGATCTATTGAACCAAAAAATACAAAAATACCTTGCTACAATTTATTTGTTCTGTGATCTATTTATCCCATCTACAAATTTACCTCACGTCCTTTGCCTATCTTGAGGCGCCGTACCCTGAAAGGGATTGACAACCCCTTTAACATGTCGAGTTGCGAGGTGTTGTTATTTGTGTGCAGGGGCTCTTTACGTTGTGTTGCTTGGTTATCCTATTGGTTCAATAACCTTGGTTTCATATCTGAGGGAAATACCTACCACTGCTGTGCTGCATCATCCCTTCCTCTTTGGGGAAATACCGACATAGCTTCGAGCGACATCAATGTTCCGTGCAATGCACGGGCATCTTGTAGTTTTCATATAATTCCAAACAGCACGTAGACATGTTCATTGACCATTTTACAACTATGTTAGTATCATTGTTAGTGCTCAGCCACGGCAAGTTATAGCCCCGGGTGTTTTAAACTTTTTTTAGTAATGATATCTGGCGATTGTTTGCCACGAGCTCAATCCTAGTGAATCCCACGTAACTGTCAGATTTCCATTCGATGGTAGCCTGTTTTTAAGCCATAGTATTTGACAAAATCGCCACCCTTATACACGTCTAGTAACTGCGTCGCGGGCATTTGCAACTGCCATGTCTCCCAACAAACATTTGATGGGGATTGGAGTTAGCACCAATGTCGATTCGTAGTCATTCCACACTCGGGCATTGAAGTTTGTAACTATTTTAGAATATACTACTCCTCCGATGCTAGAAATAGAGCAGAGTCCTACTCCATTATATGCAAACTAGGGCATAGTAGTAGGTATTGTAGGGAGTACTAGTACTGTGATCACTCAAGCAAGTTGTTTGGCATCGATATGACCCTACGCTGTTGGGATGTGTCTCGTAAGTTAAGCGGCGTGATGTTGTCATCATCACCTGCCCACTTCCCGCAGCACATATTCGCTTCTCCATCTTCATCCGCAAATAATCGTCCGATCTTCCATCCCCGCTAAGGCGCTCCCCCTGACACGTCTCCAACGTATCTATAATTTATGAAGTATTCATGCCATGTTTACAATAATTTTATATGGTTTTGGTATGATTTGCATGGAACTAACCCGGACTGACGCTGTTTTCAGCAGAACTACCGTGGTGTTGTTTTTTGTGCAGAAATGAAAGTCCTCCAAACACCGCGAAACTTTTTGTGGGTTTTTTATGGACCAGAAGAGAACCATTGGGCCAGAGCAACACCTGGGGGGTGCCCCGAGGGGGGCACAACCCACCAGGGTGCGCCTGGCCCCCCAGGCATGCCCTGGTGGGTTGTGCCCACCTTGGTGGCCTCCCGTAACCCTTCTTCGCCATATAAATTCCCAAATATTCTGAAAACCCTCAGGGAGACCCGAGATCAGAAGTTCCACCGCCGCAAGGCTCTGTAGCCACCGAAAACCAATCGGGACCCCATTTCGGAACCCTGCCGGAGGGGGGAATCATCTCCAGTGGCCATCTTCATCATCCCGGCGGCCACCACGATGAGGAGGGAGTAGTCCACCCTCGGGGCCGAGGGTTTGTACCAGTAGCTATGTGTTTAATCTCTCTCTCGCGCGCGGATAGATTGGTCGGAAAGAATAGCTTTGAGGTGGTTTCGTACCCTACAAACAATTTCTATCTTTTGTTCTCCGCTAATAGGAACTCGGGTGTGATTCTTTATTGCACTTTGAGGGATAATCATATGATCCAACTATGTTAGCATTGTTGAGAGATTGCACTAGTGAAAGTATGCACCCTAGTCCTCATTTTCCATTATTGCAATACTGTTTGTGCTCCATTTTATCATTTACCACCTTGCTGTTTTTTATTGTTCGCACTATAAAAACTCATAAGTACTATCCATACTACACTTTTATCACCATCTCTTCACCGAACTAGTGCACCTATACAATTTGCTATTGTATTGGGTGTGTTGGGGACACAAGAGATTTCTTGTATTTGCTTGCAGGGTTGCTTGAGAGAGAATATCTTCATCCGACGCCTCCCACGGATTGATAAACCTTAGGTCATCCACTTGAGGGAAAATTGCTACTGTCCTACAAAAACTCTGCGCTTGGAGGCCCAGCATGTGTCTATAAGAATAAAGTTGCATAGTAGACATCACCCCCCCTTCTGAAACCCAAGCACTAACAATGGCAGAACCGAGTAGCATCCACCGAAAGAGTGGCTGGAATTCGCTCCCCACAAAGGTACTCAAGATCAGTGTTCGTGTGTGGACAATCTCAGTACCATGGCACTCACCGCGTGCTCGTCGGGGTTGTATGATACGTCTCCAACGTATCTATAATTTTTGATTGTTCCATGCTATTATATTATCATTCTTGGGTGTTTTACAGTCATTTTATAATCATTTTAAATAATTTTTTGTACTAATCTATTGACATACAGTGCCAGTTGTTGTTTTCTGCTTGTTTTTTACATCGCAGGAAAACCAATACCAAACGGAGTCCAAACGCAGCAAAACCTTTTGTGGATTTTTTTGGACCAGAAGACACAAGATGGGCCGAATAAGTACTAGAGGGGTGCCCCGAGGGGGCACAACCCACTAGGGCGCGCCCAGGTGACTTATACCCACCTCGGTGGCCTCCCGCACCGCCTCTTTGCTCTTTAAATACCCCAATATTCCAGAAACCCAAGGGGAGTCGATGAAAATCAATTCCAGCCACCGCAAGTTCCAGAACCACCAAATCCAATCTAAACACCATCACAGAGGGGGTTCATTGATATGTCTCCAATGTATCTATAATTTTAGATTGTTCCTTGCTATTATATTACTCTTTTGGATGTTTATGGGCTTTACTTTACACTTTTATATCATTTTGGGGACTAACCTACTAATCGGAGGCTCAGCCTGAATTGCTGTTTTTTTTGCCTATTTCAGTGTTTCGAAGAAAAGGAATATCAAACGGAGTCCAAACGGGATGAAACCTTCGGGAGCGATCTTTTTGGAACAAATGCAAACCTAGAGACTTGGAGTGGACGTCAAGAAACAACCGAGGCGGCCACGAGGGTGCCCGACGCATCCCCGGGGGTGGGCACGCTCCCCACCCTCGTGGGCCCCTTGAGCATTCACCGACCTACTTCTTCCTCCTATATATACACCCGTACCCTGAAACCATCAGAACGGACCACGAAAACCTAATTCCACCGCCGCAACCTTCTGTATCCGCGAGATCCCGTCTTGGAGCCTTCGTCAGTGCTCCGCTGGATGGGGAATCGAGCATGGAGGGCCTCTACATCATCTCCAACGCCTCTCCTATGAGTTGTGAGTAGTTTACCACAGACCTTCGGGTCCATAGTTATTAGCTAGATGGCTTCTTCTCTCTCTTTGATTCTCAATACCAAGTTCTCCTCGATCTTCTTGGAGATCTATTCAATGTAACTCTTTTTGCGGTGTGTTTGTCGAGATCCAATGAATTGTGGGTTTACGATCAAGTTTATCTATGAGAAATATTTGAATCTCCTTTGAATTCTTTTATGTGTGATTAAGTTATCTTTGCAAGTCTCTTCGAATTATCAGTTTGGTTTCACCTACTAGATTGATCTTTCTTGCAATGGGAGAAGTTCTTAGCTTTGGGTTCAATCTTGCAGTGTCCTTTCCCAGTGACAGCAGGGGCAGCAAGGCACATATTGTATTGTTGCCATCGAGGATAAAAATATGGGGTTTATATCATATTGCATGAGTTTATCCCTCTACATCATGTCATCTTTCTTAATGCGTTACTCTGTTCTTCATGAACTTAATACTCTAGATGCAGGCAGGAGTCGGTCGATGTGTGGAGTAATAGTAGTAGATGCAGAATCATTTTGATCTACTTGTCACGGACATGATTGATACGTCTCCAACGTATCTATAATTTTTTATTGTTCCATGCTATTATATTACCCCTTTTGGATGTTTATGGGCTTTATTTTACACATTTATATCATTTTTGGGACTAACCTACTAACCGGAGGTCCAGCCCGTATTGCTGTTTTTTTGCCTATTTCAGTATTTCGAAGAAAAGGAATATCAAACGGAGTCCAAACGGAATGAAACCTTCGGGATCATGATTTTTGGAACGAACGTGATCTAGAGGACTTGGAGTGCAAGCCAAGAAGCAACTGAGGCAGCCACGAGGGTGGAGGGCGCGCCCACCCCTACAGGGCGCCCCCTGTCTCATGGGCCCCTCGGGCGGCCACCGACGTACTTCTTCCTCCTATATATACCCATGTACCCCTAAAACATCCAGGGAGCCAACGAAAAACAATTTCCACCGCCATAACCTTCTGTATCCGCAAGATCCCATCTTGGAGCCTTCGCCAGCGCTCCGCCGGAGGGGGAATCGACCACGAAGGGCTTCTAGATCAACACCATAGCCCCTCCGATGAGTTGTGAGTAGTTTACCACAGACCTTAGGGTCCATAGTTATTAGCTAGATGGCTTCTTCTCTCTTTTTGGATCTCAATACCATGTTCTCCCCCTCTCTTGTGGATATCTATTCGATGTAACTCTTTTTGCGGTGTGTTTGTCGAGATCCGATGAATTGTGGGTTTATGATCAAGTTTATCTATGAGAAATATTTGAATCTCCTCTAAATTCTTTTATGTATGATTGAGTTATCTTTGCAAGTCTCTTCGAATTATCAGTTTGGTTTGGCCTACTAGATTGATCTTTGTTGCCATGGGAGAAGTGCTTAGCTTTGGGTTCAATCTTGCGGTGTCCTTACCCAGTGACAATAGGGGTTGCAAGGCACGTATTGTATTGTTGCCGTCGAGGATAAAAAGGTGGGGTTTATATCATATTGCATGAGTTTATCCCTCTACATCATGTCATCTTTCTTAATGCGTTACTTTGTTCTTATGAACTTAATACTCTAGATGCATGCTGGATACTGGTCGATGTGTGGAGTAATAGTAGTAGATGCAGGCAGGAGTCGGTCTACTTGTCGTGGACGTGATGTCTATATACATGATCATGCCTAGATAATCTCATAACTATTCGCTTTTCTATCAATTGCTCGACAGTAATTTGTTCACCCACCGTAATACTTATGCTATCTTGAGAGAAGCCACTAGTGAAACCTATGGCCCTCGGGTCTATCTTTTATCATATAAGCTTTCAATCTACTTTTATTTGCATCTTTACTTTTCCAATCTATATTATAAAATACCAAAAATATATTTATCTTATCATACTATCTCTATCAGATCTCACTTTCGCAAGTGGCCGTGAAGGGATTGACAACCCCTTTATTGCGTTGGTTGCGAGTTCTTTGTTTGTTTTTGTAGGTGCGTGGCACTTTTGAGGAGCCTCCTACTGGATTGATACCTTGGTTCTCAAAAACTGAGGGAAATACTTACGCTACTATTGCTGCATCACCCTTTCCTCTTCAAGGAAAACCAATGCAAGCTCAAGACATAGCAATGATGCCTATATACATGATCATGCCTAGATAATCTCATAACTATGCGCTTTTCTATCAATTGCTCGACAGTAATTTGTTCACCCACCGTAATACTTATGCTATCTTGAGTGAAGCCACTAGTGAAACCTATGGCCCTGGGTCTATCTTTTATCATATAAGTTTATCATGTACTTTTATTTGCGTCTTTACTTTTCCAATCTATATCATAAAAATACCAAAAATATTTATCTTATCATATTATCTCTATCAGTTCTCACTTTTGCAAGTGGCCGTGAAGGGATTGACAACCCCTTTATTGTGTTGGTTGCGAGGTTCTTGTTTGTTTGTGTAGGTGCGTGGGACTTTTGAGGAGCCTCCTACTGGATTGATACCTTGGTTCTCAAAAACTGAGGGAAATACTTACGCTACTTTGCTGCATCACCCTTCCCTCTTCAAGGAAAACCAACGCAAGCTCAAGACGTAGCAAGAAGGATTTCTGGCGCCGTTGCCGGGGAGGTCTTCGCTCAAGTCAAGACATACCAAGTATCCATCACAAACTCATCTCCCTCGTATTACATTATTTGCCATTTGCCTCTTATTTTCCTCTCCCCCACTTCACCCTTGCCGTTTTATTCGCCCTCTCTTTCCCAATCTCCTCTCTCTTTCGCTTGCCTTTTTGTTTGCTTGTGTGTTGGATTGCTTATCGCGATGTCGCAAGATAATACCAAATTGTGTGACTTTTCCAATACCAATAATAATGATTTCCTTAGCACTCCGATTGCTCCTCTTAATGATGTTGAGTCTTGTGAAATCAATGCTGCTTTGTTGAATCTTGTTATGAAAGATCAATTCTCCGGCCTTCCTAGTGAAGATGCCGCTACTCATCTAAACAACTTTGTTGACTTGTGTGATATGCAAAAGAAGAAAGATACGGATAATGATATTGTTAAGTTGAAGTTATTTCCGTTTTCACTTAGAGATTGTGCTAAAACTTGGTTTTAGTCTTTGCCTAAGAATAGTATTGATTCATGGAATAAGTGCAAAGATACTTTTATCTCTAAGTATTTTCCTCCCGCTAAGATCATCTCTCTTAGGAACGATATTATGAATTTTAAACAACTTGATCATGAGCATGTTGCCCAATCTTGGGAAAGAATGAAATTAATGATTCGCAATTGCCCTACTCATGGTTTGAACTTATGGATCATCATACAAATTTTTTATGTCGGATTGAATTTTGCTTCTAGAAATCTTTTAGATTCGGCCACGGGAGGAATTTTTATGGAAATCACCTTAGGAGAAGCTACTAAACTCTTTGATAACATTATGGCTAATTATTCTCAATGGCACACCGAAAGATCTACTAGTAAAAAAGTGCATGTTATAGAAGAAATTAATGTTTTGAGTGGAAAGATGGATGAACTTATGAAGTTGTTTGCTACTAAGAGTGCTCCTATTGATCCTAATGATATGCCTTTGTCTACTTTGATTGAAAATCATAATGAATCTATGGATGTGAATTTTGTTGGTAGGAATAATTTTGGTAACAATGCTTGTAGAGGAAACTTTAATCCTAGACCGTTCCCAAGTAATTCCTCTAATAATTATGGTAATTCCTACAACAACTCTTATGGAAATTTTAATAAGATGCCCTCTGATTTTGAGAATAGTGTTAAAGAATTTATGATCTCTCAAAAGAATTTTAATGCTTTGCTTGAAGAAAATTGCTTAAAAGTTGATGATTTGGCTAGGAACGTTGATAGGCTTTCGCTTGATGTTGATTCTTTGAAACTTAGATCTACTCCTCCTAAGCATGATATCAATGAGTCTCTCAAAGCCATGAGAATTTCCATTGATGAGTGCAAATAAAGAACCGCTAGATTGCATGCTAAGAAAGATTGCTTTGTAAAAGCGTGTTCTTCTAGTTTCCATGAAAATAATGATGAAGATCTAAAAGTTATTGATGTGTCCCCTATTAAATCCTTGTTTTGCAATATGAATCTTAATAATGATGGGACTGGAGATGAGTCAACTTTAGCTAAAAGGTGTCCCAATGATTCGGAGTTTTGAGATCTTGATGCTAAATTTGGTAAAAGTGGGATTGGAGAGGTCAAGACTTTAAATAGCATTGAACCCACTATCTTGGATTTCAAGGAATTTGATTATGATAATTGTTCTTTAATAGATAGTATTTCCTTGTTGCAATCCGTGTTGAATTCTCCTCATGCTTATAGTCAAAATAAAGCTTTTACCAAACATATTGTTGATGCCTTGATGCAATCTTATGAGGAAAAACTTAATTTGGAAGTTTCTATACTTAGAAAACTTTATGATGAGTGGGAACCTACTATAAAGATTAAAATTAAAGATCATGAGTGCTATGCTTTATGTGATTTGGGTGCTAGTGTTTCCATGATTCTGAAAACTTTATGTGATGTGCTAGGTTTCCATGAATTTGATGATTGCTCTTTAAATTTGCACCTTGCAGATTCCACCGTTAAGAAACCTACGAGAAGGATCAATGATGTTCTTATTGTTGCAAATAGGAATTATGTGCCCATAGATTTTATCGTTCTTGATATAGATTGCAATCTTTCATGTCCTATTATTCTTGGTAGACCTTTCCTTAGAACGATTGGTGCAATTATTGATATGAAGGAAGGGAATATTAGATTCCAATTTCCATTAAGGAAAGGCATGGAACACTTCCCTAGAAATAAAGTTAAATTACCTTATGAATCTATCATGCGAGCTACTTATGAATTGAATGCCAAAGATGGCACTACTTAGATCTATCCTCGCTTTTATGCCTAGCTAGGGGCGTTAAACGATAGCGCTTGTTGGGAGGCAACCCAATTTTATTTTTGTTTATTGCTTTTTGATTCTGTTTAGTAATAAATATTTCATATAGCTTCTTTTTAGATGTGTTTTCATGCTTTAATTAGTGTTTGTGCCAATTAGAACCTATAGGATAACCTACGGTGATAGTTAATTTGATTCTGCTAAAAAACAGAAACTTTGCTCGCACGAAAATAATTTTAGTAATTCACAGAAACGTTTTTTTGCATTGATTATTTTTGATGTAGATCAATAGACAAATTTCTCAGGACTTCCTATTTTGGTAGGATTTTTAGAGTTTCAGAAGTATTTGAGAGTTACAGATTGCTACAGACTGTTCTGTTTTTGACAGATTCTGTTTTTCGTGTGTTGTTTGCTTATTTTGATGCATCTATGGCTAGTATCGGTGGGTATGAACCATAGAGAAGTTGGAATACAGTAGGTTTAACACCAATATAAATAAATAATAAGTTCATTACAATACCTTATGTGGTGGTTTTTCCTTTCTTGCACTAACGGAGCTTATGAGATTTCCTGTTGAGTTTTGTGTTGTGAAGTTTTCAAGTTTTGGGTAAAGATTTGATGGACTATGGAATAAGGAGTGGCAAGAGCCTAAGCTTGGGGATTACCATGGCACCCCAAGATATTCAAGGATAACCAAAATCCTAAGCTCGGGGATGCCCCGGAAGGCATCCCCTCTTTCGTCTTCGTCTATCGGTAACTTTACTTGGAGCTATATTTTTATTCGCCACATGATATGTGTTTTGCTTGGAGTGTCTTGTATGATATTAATCTTTGCTTTTTAGATTTCCACAATCATCCTTTCTGTACACCCCTTTTGGTACAAACCCACATGATTTAGAATTTATTAGAATACTCTATGTGCTTCACTTGTATCTTTTGAGCTAGATAGTTTTGCTCTAGTGCTTCACTTATATCTTTTAGAGCACGGTGGTGGCTTAATTTTGAAGAAATTGTTGATCTCTCATGCTTCACTTATATTATTCTGAGAGTCTTATAGAACAGCATGGTATTTTCTATGGTTGTAAAATTGGTCCTAGAATGATGGGCATCCAAGTTGGGTATAATAAAAACTATCATAGAAAGTGAATTGGATGCTATGATCAATTTGATACTTGATAATTGTTTGAGATATAGAGGTGGTGATATTAGAGTCATGCTAGTTGGGTAATTGTGAATTTAAAGAATACTTGTGTTGAAGTTTGTGATTCCCGAAGCATGCACGTATGGTGAACCACTTTGTGATGAAGTTGGAGCACAATTTTATTTATTGATTGTCTTCCTTATGAGTGGCGGTCGGGGACGAGCGATTGTCTTTTCCTACCAATCTACCCCCCTAGGAATATGCGCGTAGTAATTTGTTTTCAAAGGATTGTAGATTTTTGCAATAAGTATGTGAGTTCTTTATGACTAATGTTGAGTCCATGGATTATATGCACTCTCTTGTTCCGCGCAACTTTCGCCGGTACCATACACCCACCATATACCTTCCTCAAAACAACCACCATACCTACCTATTATGGCATTTCCATAGTCGTTCCGAGATATATTGCCATGCAACTTTCCATCGTTCCGTTTATTATGACACGTATCATCATTGCCATATTGCTCTTTGCATGATCATGTAGTTGACATAGTATTTGTGGCAAGGCCACCTTCATAATTTTTCATACATGTCACTCTTGATTCATTGCATATCCCGGTACACCGCCGAAGGCATTCATATAGAGTCATGTTTTGTTCTAAGTATCGAGTTGTAATCTTGAGTTGTAAGTAAATAAAAGTGTGATGTACTTCATTATTAGAGCATTGTCCCAAGTGAGGAAAAGATGATGGAGACTATGATTCCCCCACAAGTCGGGATGAGACTTCGGACTTTATTTAAAAAAATAGAAAGGCCAAATAAAAAAAAGGAGAAAGGCCAAATAAAAAAATGAGAGAAAAAGAGAGAAGGGACAATGCTACTATCCTTTTTACCACACTTGTGCTTCAAAGTAGCACCATGATCTTCATGATAGAGAGTCTCCTATGTTGTCACTTTCATATACTAGTGGGAATTTTTCATTATAGAACTTGGCTTGTATATTCCAATGATGGGCTTCCTCAAAATGCCCTAGGTCTTCGTGAGCAAGCAAGTTGGATGCACACCCACTTAGTTTCTTTTGTTGAGCTTTCATAAATTTATAGCTCTAGTGCATCCGTTGCATGGAAATCCCTACTCACTCACATTGATATCTATTAATGGGCATCTCCATAGCCTGTTGATATGCCTAGTTGATGTGAGACTATCTTCTCTTTTTTTGTCTTCTCCACAACCACCATTCTATTCCACATATAGTGCTATGTCCATGGCTCACGCTCATGTAGTGCGTGAAAGTTGAAAAGGTTTGAGATTACTAAAGTATGAAACAATTGCTTGGCTTGTCATCGGGGTTGTGCATGATTAAATACTTTGTGTGATGAAGATAGAGCATAGCCATACTATATGATTTTGTAGGGATAACATTCTTTAGCCATGTTATTTTGAGAAGACATGATTGCTTTGTTAGTATGCTTGAAGTATTACTATTTCTTATGTCAATATGAACTTTTATTTTGAATCATTTGGATCTGAACATTCATGTCACAATAAAGAAAAATACATTGAGAATTATGCTAGGTAGCATTCCACATCAAAAATTCTGTTTTTACCATTTACCTACTGGAGGACGAGCAGGAATTAAGCTTGGGGATGCTTGATACGTCTCCAACGTATCTATATTTTTTGATTATTCCATGCTATTATATTACCCGTTTTGGATGTTTATTGGCTTTACTTTACACTTTTATATTATTTTTGGGACTAACCTACTAACCGGAGGCCAAGCCCGAATTGCTGTTTTTTTGCCTATTTCAGTGTTTCGAAGAAAAGGAATATCAAACGGAGTCCAAACGGGACGAAACCTTCGGGAGCGATCTTTTTGGAACAAATAGAAACCTGGAGACTTGGAGTGGACGTCAAGAAACAACCGAGGCAGCCACGAGGGTGCCCATCGCGCCCCCTAGGGGTGGGCGCGCCCCCACCCTCGTGGGCCCCTCGAGAGTCCACCGACCTACTTCTTCCTCCTATATATACACACGTAACCTGAAACCATCAGAACAGACCACGAAAACCTAATTCCACCGCCGCAACCTTATGTATCCACGAGATCCCATCTTGGAGCCTTCGCCAGCGCTCCGTCAGAAGGGGAATCGACCATGCAAGGCCTCTACATCATCTCCAAGGCCTCTCCTATGAGTTGTGAGTAGTTTACCACAGACCTTTGGGTCCATAGTTATTAGCTAGATGGCTTCTTCTCTCTCTTTGATTCTCAATACCAACTTCTCCTTGATCTTCTTGGAGATCTATTTGATGTAACTCTTTTTGCGGTGTGTTTGTCGAGATCCGATGAATTGTGAGTTTATGATCAAGTTTATCTATGAGAAATATTTGAATCTCCTCTGAAGTCTTTTATGTGTGATTAAGTTATCTTTGCAAGTCTCTTCGAATTATCAGTTTGGTTTGGCCTACTAGATTGATCTTTCTTGCAATGGGAGAAGTGCTTAGCTTTGGGTCCCAGTGACAGCAGGGGCAGCAAGGCACGTATTGTATTGTTGCCATCGAGGATAAAAAGATGGGGTTTATATCATATTGCATGAGTTTATCCCTCTACATCATCTCATCTTTCTTAATGTGTTACTCTGTTCTTCATGAACTTAATACTCTAGATGCAGGCAAGAGTCGGTCGATGTGTGGAGTAATAGTAGTAGATGCAGAATCGTTCCGATCTACTTGTCACGGACGTGATGCCTATATACATGATCATGCCTAGATAATCTCATAACTATGCGCTTTTCTATCAATTGCTCGACAGTAATTTGTTCACGCACCGTAATACTTATGCTATCTTGAGAGAAGCCATTAGTGAAACCTATGCCCCCCGGGTCTATCTTTTATCATATAAGTTTATCATCTACTTTTATTTGCATCTTTACTTTTCCAATCTATATCATAAAAATACCAAAAATATTTATCTTATCGTATTATCTCTATCAGATCTCACTTTCGCAAGTGGCTGTGAAGGGATTGACAACCCCTTTATTGTGTTGGTTGCGAGGTTCTTGTTTGTTTGTGTAGGTGCGTGGGACTCTTTAGGAGCCTCCTACTGGATTGATACCTTGGTTCTCAAAAACTGAGGGAAATACTTACTCTACTTTGCTGCATCACCCTTTCCTCTTCAAGGAAAACCAACGCAAGCTCAAGAAGTAGCATTCATCATGTCCATTGGTGCCTCTCCGATGATGTGTGAGTAGTTCATTGTAGACCTACAGGTCCGTATTAATAGCTAGATGGCTTCCTCTCTCTCTCTCTCTCTCTCTTGATTCTCAATACCATGGTCTCTTGGAGATCCATATGATGTAACTCTTTTTGCGTTGTGTTTGTTGGGATCCGATGAACTTTGAGTTTATGATCAGATCTACATTTTTATCCATGAAAGTTATTTGAGTCTTGTTTGATCTCTTATATGCATGATTGCTTATAGCCTCATATTTCTTCTCTGATATTTGGGTTTTATTTGGCCAACTTGATCTATTTATCTTGCAATCAGAAGATATGCTTTGTGATGGGTTTGATCTTACAGTGCTTGATCCCAGTGACAGAAGGGGAACCGACACGTATGTATCGTTGCTATTAAGGATAACAAGATGGGGTCTATTTCTACATAAATAGATCCTGTCTACATCATGTCATCGTTCTTATTGCATTAATCTGTTTTCCATGAACTTAATACATTAGATGCATGCTAGATAGCGGTCGATGTGTGGAGTAATATAGTAGATGCAGGCAGGAGTTGGTCTACTAATCTTGGACGTGATGCCTATATAATGATCATTGCTTGGATATTGTCATGAGTATTTGAAGTTCTATCAATTGCCCAACAATAATTTGTGATTCCATCGTTTTCTATTTTTCTCGAGAGAAGCCACTAGTGAAACCTACGGCCCCCGGGTCTCTTCTTTAATATATTTTCCTTCGCGATCTATTTTATTTGCTTTTATTTTCAGATCTATTAATCCAAAAATACAAAAATACCTTGCTGCAATTTTTTGTAATTTATTTTATATCGCATTCCCATGAGATCTATTTATCCAATCTACTACAATTTTATCTATCTTTTTACCCATGAGGGATTGACAACCCCTCTCTTACGTCGGGTTGCAAGTATTTGTCCTTTGTGTGCAGGAGCTATTTACGTGGTGTTGCATGGTTCTCCTACTGGTTAGATAACCTTGGTCTCATCACTAAGGTAAATACCTACCATTGTTGTGCTGCATCATCCCTTCCTCTTTGGGGAAATACCGACGTAGTTCAAGCAAACATCAAAAAGAATTTCTGGCGCCGTTGCCGGGGAGACATCATCAACATCAACCAGGTTCCTAATCACAAATCTCATCTCCTTGAAATTTACATTATTTTCCATTTGTCTCTCGTTTTCCTCTCCCCCACTTCACAAAAAATTGTCGTTTTATTCGCCCTCTTTTTCGTTTGCCTTTTTCTTGTCAGATCTCTTGTTTGCTTGTGTGACTATGTTCTTCTATTTGCTTGCATCTTTGCTTGCTAAAAATCTATTGATATGGATCCTCATCCACTAGCTAATCTTTTAAGAGATCTAATTATGTTGAACCAGTTGCTAGTGATTTGAGTGCACTTGAGTATCTCTGTGAAGTTTTGCTTGAAATTCACGAATCTGTAGATTGTGATGAAGTGTTGGAAGAAGAAATTGATAAAGTGATTCATGATACCTCTTTCAATAAAAATCATGATTACAATGATGTTATTATAAATTCTATTAATGTCAATTGTGCTAATAAGATGCAAAATCCCAAGCTTGGGGATGCTAAATTTGGTATATCCACTACTTATTGCAATGATCATGATTGGGGTGATTCTTCTTATGATCTTGAAAATTTATTTAAGCCTCTTGATGAATATGTTTGTGATAATATTGAAAGTGGGTTTGGAAGAGTGTCAACTTTAGGTGATAATGATCCCACTACTTTGGAGAATGATCAATTTTATGAATTTTTTGATAAAAGTGGGCTTGGAGAGGTCATGAGTTTATTTGATGTTACTCCCATTATATTGGAAGAGTGTCAACTTTGCATGCATGTGGATCATGAAGAGAATATTTTATGTGAAAGTTATATTGTTGAATTTGATTATGATCCTACATGTAATTATTATGAGAGAGGTAAATATGGTTGTGGAAATCTTCATGTCACTAAGTTACCTCTCTTCATTTTGAGATTGCCATTGTTTCTTTCTCCTTCCTTGCATATGCTAGATCTTGCTTGTCTTGCTAATTTGTTTTCCTATAAAATTCCTATGCATAGGAAGTATGTTAGACTTAAGTGTGTTTGGCACATGTTTTATGATGCTCTGTTTGTGCTTCAATTGTTATCTTTCGTGTGAGCATCAATGAAATCTCAAGCCTAGCTAGGGGCGTAAAATGATAGCGCTTGTTGGGAGGCAACCCAACTTGTATCTTTTTTGCTTTTTGTTCTTCTTGTTGTTTTCAATAAATTACTAATTACGCCTCTGATTAGATGTGTTTTTGTGGTTTAAATTAGTGTTTGTGCCAAGCAAAGCCTTTGGGATGATTTGGGTGAGAGTTGATTTGATCTTGGTGAAAAACAGAAACTTTTGCGCTGACAAAAATAATTCCCATTTTTAAAAGAAGAGTGATTTTGAGTTGATTCTTTTTTCAGGAGATTAATAAAAAATCCATGCTGTCCTAATTTTTTCAGAATTTTTGGAGTTACATAAGTATTTGAAGTATCCAGATTGTTACAGACTATTCTGTTTTTGACAGATTCTGTTTTCTTTGCGTTGTGTGCTTGTTTTGATGATTTTATGGTTTTCTTTAAATATATTTTGCCATAGAAAAGTCTGAATACATTAGATATAATGAAAAAATAAAATATGAATGGGTTTGCAACAGTACTTATAGTAGTGCTTTGCTTTCTTATACTAGCGGATCTCACGAAGGTTTTGTTGAGTTTTGTGTGATTGAACTTTTCAAGTTTTGGGGATATTATGATGGATGGTGGAATAAGGATTAGCAAAAGGCTAAGCTTGGGGATGCCCGAGGCACCCCAGGATAATATTCAAGAAGTAGCAAGCAACTAAGATTAGGGATGCCCCCGAGTGGCATCCCCTCTTTCTTCTAACAAGCATCGGTATTTTACTTGGAGCTCTATTTTTATTCATCAAATATTATGAGTTTTGCTTGGAGCGTCTTGTATGATTATGAGTCTTTGTTTGTTTTGCTTTGTGTTTTAAGTCTTGAATCCTTGCTGGACACACCTTTTTGAGAGAGCCAAAATTATGTTATGCTTGCTCCTATGCTTCACTTAAATTTTTAGAGACATGGAATTGCTCTAGTGTTTCACTATTATCTTTTTGAGCACGGTGTGCTTTGTTATTTTTGAAGAAATGCTCTCATGCTTCACTTAGATTTATTTGGGAGTTAGTAATTTTTTTAAGAAATTCTCTCTTGCTTCACTTAAATTATTTTGAGAGAAAGAAATACTATGCTCATGTTCTTCACTTATATTTGTTTGAGCTTATTAAAAGCAACATATGAAATTAGTCCGAAAGTGATAGATATCCAAGGAGGATATAATAAAAACTTTCATGAAGATCACTGGACAAAATAAACTTGGTTCTTTGGTAATGGTTTTGAGATATGACGATATGATATGTGAGTCATGTTGATGAATAATTATGCTTTAGTAAGAATATCGGTGTTAAGGTTTGTGATTCCCTATGCAAGCACGAAAGTCAATAGTTACGCAATCAAATTACATCCTACTTGTGGTGCATTATTCGATGTTAGTTATGCTTAATGCTTGCTTATGAATTTTTTTGTTTCTTGGTTGGACGCTTCTCAATCTTTTTGCTAGCCTTCATTTGCACTAAGTATGATCACTACTTGTGCCCAAAACCCATTAAACCAGTTTTGCCATATGAGTCCACTATACCTACCTATATGCAGTATTTTCATGCCGTTCTAAGAAAATTTGCATGTGCTATCTCTAATTTTCAAAATAAATTTCTCTTTTGTGTGCTCGTACCGCTTGCGAGGCGGTGAGGGGTGGCTGACGTTTTCCATGCTAGATGTGTTATTCTCACGATGAGTGTTTATTCACTTGTCATTGAACGAGAGTACGACAAAGATATTAGGGATGCCCAGTCTTGTAATGATAAATGAATTTACTTTATGTTGTCAAATAATAATTCCTTGGGATGTGTTGGTATAGAGGGCACCCGTGGATACGGTTAGCCATGGAAAGTGAAAGTATGGTGGAAAAAGGAATAAACTTTATTTTCTGTTTGGGAACCGCCGATGATATATCTATCATTGAAAGTGTTGGGAACTCTAAGTCGATTTCGTTGGTGGGAAAAGTATGCCTCCCAAAATGTTTTTATCTCTCAATTTTCGCTTTGAGCTCTGGCACCTCTACAAATCCCTACTTCCCTCCGTGAAGGGCCCTCCTTTTACTTTATGTATTTTTTATTTACTTGAGTCTCCATCTTCTCTTATAAAGCACCAACTAAGGGGCACACTGATCATACTTGAGCATTGGGTATAGCTAGTATTCGAGTGTGTTTCATGAATGGATCAATGATTGAGCATAATGGGCTAGGGATAACTTGCTTTACTGTTGATATTTTGAAAGACATAGTTGCTTGTTGATATGCTTGAGTATTAAAGTCTTCATGTCAAAACTAGACTATTGCTTTGACCCATATAAAAGTCCAAATGTCCATGCTACAAAGAAAATAATATGTGATGAACATGTTAGGCGGCATTCCACATCCAAACTTCTGTTTTTTATCATTTACCTGCTCGAGGACGAGCAGGAATTAAGCTTGGGGATGCTGATACGTCTCCAACGTATCTATAATTTTTGATTGTTCCACACAATTATAGTATCATTCTTGGATGTTTTACAGTCATTTTATAATCATTTTATATCATTTTTTGGTACTAACCTATTGAAATAGTGCCCAGTGCCAGTTGTTGTTTTCTGCTTGTTTTTTACATCGCAAGAAATCAGTACCAAACGGAGTGCAAATGCAGCGAAACATTTTGTGGATTTTTTCTGGACCAGAAGACACATGATGGGCCGAAGAAGTTCCATAGGGGTGCCCCGAGGGGGGCACAACCCACCAGGGCGCACCTGGGCCCCCAGGCGCGCCCAGGTGGGTTATTCCCACCTCGGTGGCCTCTTGCACCGCTTCTTTACTCTATAAATACCCCCAATATTCTAGAAACCCTAGGGCAGTCGACGAAAATCAATTCCAGCCGCCGCAAGTTCCACAACCACCAGATCCATTCTAAACATCATCATAGAGGGGTTCATCATGTCCATTGGTGCCTCTCCGATGATGCGTGAGTAGTTCATTGTAGACCTACGGGTCTATAGTTAGTAGCTAGATGGCTTCCTCTCTCTCTCTCTCTCTATCTATCTATCTATCTATCTCTCTCTCTCTCTTGATTCTCAATACAATGGTCTCTTGGAGATCCATATGATGTAACTCTTTTTGCGGTGTGTTTGTTGGGATCCGATGAACTTTGAGTTTATTTCAGATCTATGTTTTTATCCATGAAAGTTATGTGAGTCTTGTTTGTTCTTATATGCATGATTCCTATAGCGTCGTATTTATTCTCTGATATTTGGGTTTTGTTTGGCCAACTTGATCTATTTATATTGCAATGGGAAGTGGTGCTTTGTGATGGGTTCGATCTTACAGTGCTTGATCCCAGTGACAGAAGGGGAGCCGACACGTATGTATCGTTGCTATTAAGGATAACAAGATGGGGTCTATCCCTACATAAATAGATCTTGTCTACATCATGTCATCGTTCTTATTGCATTATTGTGTTTTTCCATGAACTTAATGCACTAGATGCATGCTGGATAGCGATCGATGTGTGGAGTAATAGTAGTAGATGCAGGCAAGAGTCTGTCTACTAATCTTGGACGTGATGCCTATATAATGATCATTGCCTGAATAACGTCATGAGTATTTGAAGTTCTATCAATTGCCCAACAGTAATTTGTTATTCCACCATTTGCTATTTTTCTCGAGAGAAGCCACTAGTGAAACCTACTGCCCCCGGGTCTCTTCTTTAATATATTTGCCTTCGCGATCTATTTTTATTTGCTTTTATTTTCAGATCTATTAATCCAAAAATACAAAAATACCTTGCTGCAATTTTTAGTGATTTATTTTATCTCGTGTTCCGGCGAGGTCTATTTATCCAATCTACTACAATTTTATATATCTTTTTACCCGTGAGGGATTGACAACCCCTCTCTTACGCTGGGTTGCAAGTATTTGTTCTTTGTGTGCAGGAGATGTTTACGTGGTGTTGCGTGGTTCTCCTACTAGTTTGATAACCCTATTCTCATCTCTGAGGGAAATACCTACCGTTGTTGTGCTACATCATCCCTTCCTCTTTAGGGAAATACCGATGTAGTTCAAGCAAACATCACTGTACCGTTTACTCAGAGCCCTCGGGATGGAGCTTTTTAAGCTAGCTCCTTGCTTGTTGATGCCGCCTGATCTTCAAAAATGGCACGTCACGCAGCATAATGATCGTAGGATGGCAAGATCAACCCCCTCGACTGCGATCCGATCCCTGTCATCCTCAACTACATTAACAGTATGTACTGGGTCGGCATGAACACGTCTTGGATGGTGCTTGTCGACGGTCGCGGCAGCTGGATGCTCGTGGAGGTCTACACCCATCGATTGACCCCCCCCTTCCTTCGATTAACACTGCATTGCTTTGGCACCGCGGCCCAGAATACTCAGAATCTTATAGTGGCCAACATGGTACCAAGTTTGATTTGCTTAGGGTTGTAATCTGCCAAGTGCCCACAAGATCTGCGAATTATAAAGACTTCAGGCTAATTGCGTTCTTCAACCGCGGTCTCGCCTCTCTGGCAGGTCATTGCGGTAAGTGGATAAATCTACACGTCCATCGCAGGATCATACATCCTCCATGGTTCTCTGATGCCATTGAACACAAGGGCTTCATTTACGCTTTGGACTCCTTCTATGGCTGGACGTATTGTTGGCCTACTCCAGTCATCGCTACAAACGGCTCTTACAGCAATATGTTGCTTTCCTATGATATCATGATGACTTGCTTATATTACTGTCAACATTTACTGAAAAATATTCATGCTCATAACATGTTGTTCTTAAGATTGACTATAGTACGAGCCCTTTTTTATTTGACTCCAACTTGATATGATGTTGTAGGCCGCCTGGTGTCCCTACCCTTCCTAATCCCAGAACCTTTCAAAGAAAAGCGGCATGGCAGTTGCAGGTGGTTCCTGGCTCGATCAGACGACAGCGAATGATTGATGATCGTTCTCACATACCAGACGTGATGTTTCGTGGAATACAATCACAGTCACTGCAAGATCTTTGAGCAGGATCTCGGCTTCTCTGGGCCTTTAGGAATTTTTGACTGGAGGTTGGTAAGTAGCCTTGGTACACGCTCTCTATTTCTCAGACTAAATTATCCGATTAACCAGGAGATAACTGATGGCAAGGATCATGATGGCAGCGCGATTTCGTTCATCAGGAAAAACTATGTGTACATAGCATACCATGTGTCTCTCCATGCACCATACCCTGATATGTGCCGCCATGCTCTGCAGCCCAAAGTAGGAAGACGGTCGCAAGTATCAGACTTCGACCTACTGGCTGGAGTTTCCCCGTCAAGCACCCATCTGGTTCAAGCCGTCAGCCAATCTCCACAGCTTAATAAATAGTAACGTCTAATGAGCCAGATGGTTAGATGCGTATACTTGGTGTAGTAGGATCTTTGTTTAGTTTGATGCATACACTTGTTCTTTTTTGGTAGCCGTTTTGTAATGATGGCTGATGTTTGGTTTGGAAGAGAGAGTTGCGTCTTTACTCTTCTGGCCAGCTTACTGCTTTTGTTGCACCCCCAGCCCTGGTTGTTGCTGCTGTTTTCAATGTACAATCAGTAGTATATTTCGTCTGTTGGTTGAATAAATGTGTTGTTAGAATGAAAAACACAATGTTTTGGAAGTCATTGCACGGTCCGATCCTTTAGTGCCCCGTACGTAAGCCTGGCAATAGTTTGGACTGAAACTTAGTTTTTGGATTGATTTTTGATTTGGTTTCTATAGGTTTGGTCTCTACTGGTTTGAGATGGAAACCAATTTGGTTTGGTTTGGTTGTGCCTAAGAATGGACTGGATATGTTTGGGTTGGGTCCAGATTTCGTAGTTCAAATAAGTGCAAACTATGGTTGGAGACCAAATCAACTGACTAGTCTGAGCCGCCGCTTCCCCCTCTGCCAAACTTCTGAGACGCCATCGAACTTTGCTGCTGCTACCCACACACACTGCAATATGATTCACGTACATATGTATTCTATACACGGCAAGACGTGCAGTGTGGCTATAGAATCGATCAACCTGCTTGTGTGCTAGCTTCCTTGGGCTAGCTTTGCACTCGTTCGTGTTTGCTCTCGGGAGGATCCTAGCTTAAGTGCTTTGAATCGAACAGCCGATGCGGCCGACCGGAGGCCATCCTCGCCATGTCTGATCTAATTCATGACGTGCCTTCTCATATGGCTTTGTCCACGGTTTGAACCTATGAGTTCAATCCAAAAGTTGGGAACGGTTTGGACTGGGTTGGATGAAGAGCATATATAGTTCGGTTTGGTCTAGATTCTAGCTAAAAATATCTGGGTTGGTTTGGTTTGGATGTGCGGCGTGTATTCCTATAGACTGGACTGGTTTTAGTTTGGATCTCAAACTATCCCAGGTTTACCCGTACGTAGCGCATACTATTTTTGGTACGGAACATATTTTCTACTTGTCGATAACATGCAGCCCACTGATGAAGGCCCAGTAGAGGAGCCCATAATTAACTGGAAGGGAGGCTCTCACATGAATCCGGCCCAGGTACATGCTCATGGTCCCCTAAACATAAATAAATAAATAAGTAAATAAATAAATAAAGCTAAATGCCCATGTACCAGTTTTGTAAATTCACGATTTGAAAAATCAAATTTTAACAGGAGGATATTATTTCCTATGAGAGTGTCATTACTTCCAGACAATATTATTCTTAGGCAAAGATAGCGACCAACCTTTTTTCTCCCACCATTTTCTTTCTGCAACCAGCGGACTTATGCAAATCGTAGTCAATGTCGTAAATAGTTCTGGTCCATTATTACTTTTTAATAAGAATGCCCAACCCAGCCCAACGCATTGGCGACACCACTTTATCCCAGGGGTTCTGAATGTCCTCCGTCTTCGTGCGCTCGCCGCGGCGCCGCCGTCCGGCCCTGTCAACATAGTGAATCGGGAGATGACTGTAGTTTTGAGTATGACAGTATGGACCCACCAGGTCCACTCCCGAACACAAACAAGAGCCTCTTTTACTACTCAGATGCACCCCTCATTTTTTTACCTCTAATCCACCCTGCTGATATCTGGGACCCCACATCATTGTCAACGTTTAGTCAATTAACGACAGAATTGCACAACTTTTTTTGAGGATTTGTTCAGAGGAGCAGGCTATAAACTGGGTTGTGTGGTCTCTCTGGCCTGTCTAACAACATGACCAGCCCAACAATTTTTTCTTTGGGAAAATAGGTAGCCCACTATTTCTTTTTGAAGAATACCCGAGCTAGGCCTATTTGTTTTCTGTGACTTACTGGGCTGCAAATCTTTCAAGATGAGGAGGGATGCATTCCGTCCTGGCCAAAGAGTATGGGCAGTATTCTTAAAAGTAATATAAAAGGGATTGCAAATTCCAAAAAAATTATTGCAAACGGGCAATTAGTTTCTTTTTTGTTTTTGTTCTTCACTGATATTTTATATTTCATTGGATTTTAACATGTCATAGTACTACTTTATTTTTAAATTTGTTTTAGTATGGCTACTAATTTTTGGATTAAGAATATTTTGTTCCCCAGCAAAAATATGCGAATTTTAAAAATTTCGCACATTTTTTAGTTCAAATTTTTAACCCTGGCACTGACCAGAAAATGGGCAGCAATTCTAAAAATGGAAAATGGGCTGCAATAAATTCCATATGAATTAGCAAATGGGTAGTAAATTATAAAAATAATAGCAAATGGGTTGTACACGCCGCAGATTTAGAGGCTGACTTGTTTACGCAAGGGTTTGTCAGACAACACACGATTCTAGGAGTAATGACTGTTAGATGTCCATCCAACGGCCGACGTGCTTCTTCAATATTTGATCTTCCTACTCCAGCCGCCTAAACCAAAGTCGGCGGGACTGCCTGCTCCCTCCTCTTGTGGCCGGCTGTGGTGCCACGCAGGCTTCACCGCCCCCCTACTCCCTTTGCTGGCCTGACCATCCCTCTACCCACCCGCACCTCCTGTTATTCTTCGGTGACGGCAGCCTCACGCCGCAGTCAAACCAATCAACCATCATACTCTCCTCAGCATGGGCATCCACTGTTGTGTCTTAGCTGGCTCCGGGTCGTTCCATTCCTAGGCCTCACCGTCGCCCACCGCGTTGGTTCTCTAGGCGCGGCGTGCTCAACATTCAACAAACGACAGCCATCGGAATAGGGATGTACGTGGAGAGGCTAACAGTAGGGACCCCATGGTCCATGGCCACACGCAAGCAACTGCCTCCTTATTACAAGAAAAAATGATTCCTCCCACTGACATCTAGGGCGCACCGGTTCGGAGGCTGACCTGTGGGCCTACTAAGTTGACGTGCACGCAGGGCTTTGTCAACTTAGTTAACAAATGACTCTAGCAGCAGTGACCATTGGATTTTAATCAAACGGTCCTACTGCTTCTTCAATCGCTGCTCTTCTTGCACCAGCCGCCCAAACCAGCGCCGATGAGACAGCCTGCTCCTGCCTCCAGTGGTCGGCTGTGCTACCGCGCAGGCCTCACCGCCCCACCCTACTCCCACCGCTGGCCAGGCCATCCCTCTACTGTCTACTCACCCACAACCCGTGTTATTCTACGGCGACGGCAGCCTCACACCACAGCCAAAACAGTCAACCCTCGTACTCCTCTCTGCGTGGGCATCCACTGCCACGTCTTCCCCAGCTCTGCGTCATCCCCTTCCAGGCCTCACCGTCGTCCACTGCCTTGGTGCTCTCAGCGCGGCGTGGTCAACGTGGTCAAAGAACAAATCCCATCGAAAGAGGACTGTACTGTTGGAAATATGCCCTAGAGGCAATAATAAAATGGTTATTATTATATTTCTTTGTTCATGGTAATAGTCTATTATTCATGCTATAATTGTGTTATCCGGAAATCGTAATACACGTGTGAATACATAGACCACAACGTGTCCCTAGTGAGCCTCTAGTTGACTAGCTCGTTGATCAACAGATAGTCATGGTTTCCTGACTATGGGCATTGGATGTCATTGATAACGGGATCACATCATTAGGATAATGATGTGATGGACAATACCCAATCCTAAGCATAGCTCAAAGATCGTGTAGTTCGTTTAGCTAGAGCTTTTCCAAATGTCAAGTATCATTTCCTTAGACCATGAGATTGTGCAACTCCCGGATACCATAGGAGTGCTTTGGGTGTGCCAAACGTCACAACGTAACTGGGTGACTATAAAGGTACACTATGGGTATCTCTGAAAGTGTCTGTTGGGTTGGCACGAATCGAGACTGGGATTTGTCACTCCGTATGACGGAGAGGTATCTCTGGGCCCACTCGGTAATGCATCATCATAATGAGCTCAGTGTGACCAAGTGTCTGGTCACGGGATCATGCATTACGGTACGAGTAAAGTGACTTGCCGGTAACGAGATTAAACGAGGTATTGGGATACCGACGATCGAATCTCGGACATGTAACGTACCGATTGACAAAGGGAATTGTATACGGGATTACTTGAGTCCTCGACATCGTGGTTCATCCGATGAGATCATCAAGGAACATGTGGGAGCCAACATGGGTATCCAGATCCCGCTGTTGGTTATTGACCGGAAAGGCGTCTCGGTCATGTCTGCATGTCTCCCGAACCCGTAGGGTCTACACACTTAAGGTTCGGTGACGCTAGGGTTGTAGAGATATGAGTATGTAGTAAACTGAAAGTTGTTCGGAGTCCCGGATGAGATCCCGGACGTCACGAGGAGTTCCGAAATGGTCCGGAGGTAAAGAATTATATATAGGAAGTGAAGTTTCAGCCATCGGGAAAGTTTCGGGGGTTACCGGTATTGTACCGGGACCACCGGAAGGGTCCCGGGGGCCCACCGGGTGGGGCCACCTATCCCGGAGGGCCCCATGGGCTGAAGTGGGAGGGGAACCAGTCCCTGGTGAGCTGGTGCGCCACCCCTTGGCCCCCCTGCGCCTAGGGTTGGAAACCCTAGGGGTGGGGGCGCCTCCACTTGCCTTGGGGGGCAAGCCACCCCCTTGGCCGCCGCCCCCTAGGAGATTGCATATCCTAGGGCCGGCGCCCCCCCCCATAGGGGGCCTATATAAAGAGGGGGAGGGAGGGCAGCCGCACCCATGCTCTTGGCGCCTCCCTCTCCCCTTGCTACACCTCTCCCTCTCGCAGACGCTTGGCGAAGCCCTGCCGAGATCGCTGCTGCATCCACCACCACGCCGTCGTGCGCTGGATCTTCATCAACCTCTCCTTCCCCCTTGCTGGATCAAGAAGGAGGAGACATCTCCCTAACCGTACGTGTGTTGAACACGGAGGTGCCGTCCGTTCGGCGCTAGGATCTCCGGTGATTTGGATCACGACGAGTACAACTCCCTCAACCCCGTTCTCTTGAACGCTTTCGCTCGATCTACAAGGGTATGTAGATGCACTCCTCCCTCTTGTTGCTAGATGAACTCATAGACTGATCTTGGTGAAAACCGTAGGAAAATTTTATTTTCTGCAACATTCCCCAACATGTACGTGGAGAGGCTGATAGCTGGGTCCACGGCCGCAGCAAGGAAGTGCCTCCTTATTACCCGTAAAATAATTATTCCTCTACCTGACAGTGGGGACCCACCCGAAGGGACTCTGTATTTTGTGGAAAAAACATCCCCCTAACAGCTGGGACCTATCAGCTACATCTTCGCACGCAAGGAAGTGTGTCCATATTATAGGCAAAAAAATGGTTCTCCCCCTGACCACTGGGACCCACCATCTATAACTTCGCACGCAAGGAAGTGCCTCCTTATCCTTCTTGACAGTCGGGACCCACCTGGTCGAAGCATAGTAACATTGTCATTCTGGTCACGAACATGTATGTACATACTGGTCGATCGGTCTCCCTGCAATGATGAACCGTGGCTGAGCAAGCTGCGGCACGTGTAGTAGTAGAGCCCCCGACGTAGCAGTTCAGGCAGTCCAGTCAAAACCGTGTACACGTACGTATAACCAGATGCCAAAAAATACGGCCACGTACGTACATACAGGCGGGGTCTCAAACGCCTACTCGCGCATTTGTACGAACAGGGCTCGTGTACATGGAGAGGCAACGGACGGCAGCAACGGCATCCTGTTCTTCGGAAGCCAAGCGGTTGGGTCAGAACGGAGAAACTGCGTCGTGATCATGGGGAGGCAACGGAATGCGTCGTGTTCATCGGGAGGCAACGGAATACGTCGTGTTCATCGGGAGCCAACCGGCTTGGACGGAACAGCCAAAACAAGGTCTGGTGTACCGCAGTACGGAGGAAACGTGCCTTCTGTTCGACCGTGTACGGTCGAAACAGGGCCCTATTCATCGGGAAGGGTCGGGCGTACCGCAAAATGGAGGAAACACGCCTTCTGTTGACCGCGTATGGTCGAAATAGGGTCTTGTTCATCAGGAAGGGTCTGGCGTCCCGCAAAACAGAGGAAACAGACTTGTGTTCGATCGTGTACGGTCAAAACAGGGTCGTGTTGATTGGTAGGGATGTGGCATACCGCAAAATGGAGGAAACAGAATTGTGTTGGAGCGCCAACGGTCAAAACGGGGTCCTGTTCATCCACCGTCTACTGCCTCGCTCTAGCCTCCACCTGCTTCTGTTCATCCACCGTCGACTTCCTCCAGCCTCGACCAGCTACTATTCATCCACCGTCGACTTCCTCCAGCCTCCACCAGCTACTGTTCATCCATGGGGTCCTATTCATCTAGCCTCCACCGGCTACTGTTCAACCAGGCCTCCACTGGCTAGTGTTCATGGAGCGTCCACGGGGTCCTATTCATCCACCCTCCACCGGCCTCCTCGATCGAGATCCTGTTCATCCAGCGGCAACGGCCTACTACTACCACGGGGTCCTATTCATCCAACCCCCACCGGGAACTATTCATCCAACCCCAACCACGTACATCTCGACTCGTTCAACCAACCCCCACGGTCACTATTCATCAAGAGGCAGCAGGTTCGATCGGCTTCAGTTAGCAGCAGTAGCAAAGGAATCCCTCGATCGGGTTCGGTTAACAGTAAGGGATCAATCGGGGTTCAATAACGTAGCTAGTGCAATCGCTCGGGTTTAGTTAGAGCCCAATGCCTCGCTCAGGTTCAGTCAGAACGCAATGCCTCGCACACATGCGCGTACATGTATGAGAGAAACGCGCAAACCTATGTGCATCGTTCGTCCCCGACCACCCACCATAACCAGGAATTCCCCGAGATTTTCCTTGCCCTCGCTTCTAACATGATTTCTTCCATCATGGACGGCCCAAAGAATGTCATTGTCGGCGTCCTGGACTTGGGGGTATCCAGTCCTGCCTGCCTGCGGCCCACCACGTGGCTCCATCGACGGCCTGGTACGGCCCAGCTTCAACACCAACACAGCAAGACCCTTACGAGGGGCAAAGCCTCGCGAGGCGGATAACGCCAAGACCCTCGAAGAAGTTGGCCTCCTTAGGAGGGATCCTGAGGGGCGGAGAGATCTATCCAGCTACCTCATGAGGCTCAGCTGACGTGAGCCATGACGACCAAGACCAGGCGGGCGCCAGGCGGGTGCAGAGCGCAGGTTTCCTCTTCTGTGCAAGGGAGGCAAGCCGCAGGCGCGGAGTCCCGAGGAATCAGCCAAAGGTTTCCATTCTGGTGCAACAAGACCAAGACCGCCAGGACGGCAAGACGGAGATCATCACTGAGCCCACCGCAGCGTCACGACCAGAGGCTTTTCGCAAGCGAAGACTACTTTTGTCAGGATAGACTGTACTACTTGTCCCCTTTCAAATCCCGTAGTTGTGGAATCCCTTCCCTCTCATATTTGGGAGGAGGACCAAGGCCACTATATATAGGACTTAGCCACCACCATAAAAAGGGACCGAAACAAGAGCAAGTAGAGCACCACACAGCTCAAGAACACCTCACCTCCTGAGTCTTGTTCATCCTTGTACTAGTTCCATAGCCCCTCGAGGCAATCCACCACACCACACTAGATTTGGGTGTTACACCAAAATGGTGGCCTGAACCAGTATAAATTTATGTGTCCTTGTGTCTCTGTGAGCTCTACGCGCTATGCTAGGGAGGATCGCGAGTAGGCAGGCTGGGCAGGTTGAGATCTCTGCATGCCACCCAGTGTTCGAACCTCTCACGGGTTGCCGGATCCCGAAATCTGACATTTGGCGTGCCAGGTAGGGCTGCGTCGAAATCCTCTTCCTCGACCTCCAGATCGTGCCACTAACCCATATGGCGGGCGCTCCTCCGTCGGCCTCGTCGACGCGCGAAGCGCCGGGGCTACGCTGCTTCGCCCTCTACCTGCGGCAAGTGCACTAGCCGCCCAAGTTCCGACTGGAGATGCCGCCACGCTACGACGGCGCGGTGGATCCAACCTCCTTCCTTTAGGCATATGAGGAAGCAATTTGGGCAGCTGGTGGAGACGACAAGGTGAAGGCCAACTGGTTCGCCATGGCCCTCGTAGGCGCACCATGCACTTGGTTGCTCAAGCTACCAGCATCTTCTGTGGCCTCCTGGGAGGAGCTGCGCGACCTCTTCCTCGCCCACTATGCGGCACCGGCACGCCCGGTCGTCGTAGCTCTCCTGGGCGGCTCGCAGGCGCCACCCTCCGACCGCCACATCAAACAGTTCTACCGGCGGGCGGGCAACACTCAGGCAGGCTCGGGGGCTCCCCCGGGCTGGGCGGCGCCCCAAGCTGACCTCGCCTTCGGCCCCGAAGACCACCCTTTCACCACGACGGGAGCAGGCGCGCTCCCGATGCTCTGCACCCCCACCATCTGCCATGTGGCGATCACCAAGACCCTCATCGATGGTGGAGCCGGCCTCAGCATGCTTTCCCTGGAGGCGTTCGGCCTGCTCCATGTACCGCCCAGCCGGCTCCGCCCCTTCAAGCCCTTCTCTGGAGTTGGAAACGGTTCCACGAGGCCCCTGGGGCAGATCCACCTCGCTGTTACCTTTGGGACCCGCGACAACTACCGCACCGAGCTCGTCGACTTCGACATCGCCAAGATCAACCTGCCGTACAACGCTATTTTGGGATACCCAGCCTTGGCGCAGTTTATGGCTACGACCCATCCCGCGTACAACCTCATGAAGATGTCGGGCAGCAACAGTGTCCTCATGGTGGCGGGAGACCCCAAAGGCGCGCTACAGGCCCTCAAGCTCGCCTTCAAGAAAACCGCGACCATGATACCCGGCAAGAAGGAGGATCAGGAGGCCCCAGAGGCAGCGCCTGCCAAGAAGAAGCAGTTGTTCTCCCAGGACCGAGCCGAGACGAAGCAAGTGCCGGTCTGCGAGGATGGGACGGCCAGCGCCACCTTCACCATAGGGGTTGGCCTCCCACAGGATCAAGAGGAGGCATTGATCAACTTTCTGTGAGCCAACAAGGACGTATTCGCCTAGGAACCCAAACACCTGGCCGGGGTCCCGAGGGGGATAAACCAGCACCATCTGAGAGTATGCCCAAATGTGCGGCCAGTGAAGCAGAATGCTAGCCGATAGTCCACCGAGAAGCAGGCCTTCATCGTCCAAGAAACCCATCAGCTACAAGCCGCAGGGGTCATCAGAGAGGTGCGGTACCCAGAGTGGCTGGCGAACTCCGTCATCATCCCCAAGAAAGGAGGGAAGAAGCGCATGTGTGTCAACTTCACCAACCTCAACAAGGCCTGCCCTCAAGATCCCTCTCCGCTCCCTCGCATCGACCAGATCGTCGACTCCACCACCGAGTGCGACCTGTTGTGCTTCCTCGACGCCTTCCCCGGCTACCACCAGATCAAGATGGCTGTGGAGGATGTGGAGAAGACGACATTCCTCACCCCATGCGGGGTGTACTGCTACACCTGCATGCCCTTCGGGCTGCGTAACGCCGGAGCAACATTCCAGCGGTTGATGCACGTCACCCTGGGTTCGTAGCTCGGGAGAAACGCGGAGGCCTACGTCGATGATATAGTGGTGAAGTCTCGGGAGTCCAGGACTCTGATAGAAGATCTGGAGGAGACGTTCACCACCCTGCGCATGGTGGATCTTCGGCTTAACCCCGAGAAGTGTGTGTTCTTGGTCCCCTCCGGCAAGCTGATGGGCTTCTTCGTATCGCACAGAGGGATCGAGGCTAACCCAGAAAAGGTCAAGGCAATAGAAGACATGAACCCCCCGCAGACCCTAAAGGAGATGCAGAAGCTGGCTGGCTACGTAACCTTGGACGCTTCATTTCCAAGCTTGGGGAGTGTGCCCTCCCGTTTTTCAAGCTAATGAAAAGGAAGGAGCCATTCGAGTGGACCCCCGGGGCAGACGCAGCCTTCCAGGACCTCAAGAGATATCTGAACAGTCCGCCCGTGATGGTGGCACCGCACCCTCTCGAGCCCTTGGTGCTCTATCTGGCAGCAACCCCACACTCAGCAAGTGCCGCCTTGGTAGCGCTAAGGAAGGAGCGCCCGATCAAGAAGACATAGCAGGATGCACAACCAGCAAGTGAAGTGCAGCACACCCCAAGGAAGGCATTTGAAGTCTCTGCCAGCGCAGTGGTCGACATTCCTCCTGAGGCTACGAATGGCCCCATGGCTATCGAGGCTCCGGAGCACATGCCTCATGAGGTCAAAAGGGACATGTGCCCCCGTGAAGAACAAGATTCTGTTGATGCCTCCTCCCTCATTGAGCAACCCATTTACTTCGTCAGCACAGTACTGAGGGAGGCCCGGGCACGATACCCCATGCCACAGAAGCTCTTGCTCGCACTTCTAGTCGCCTCCAGGAAGCTGCGCCACTACTTTCAAGGCCACCCCATCAAAGTTGTCTCAGCATACCCGCTAGAGAGGGTGCTCCGGAGCCTGAACGGAGTCGGGCGAGTTGCTGAATGGAGCTTCAAGCATTTGATCTCGAGTTCAGTACCACCAGGGTCATCAAGGGCGCGGCCCTCGCTGACTTCGTGTCCGAGTGGACCGACGCTCCAGATCACGGAGAAGGCGAGGATTGCTCCCTCCTGTCAGGAGATGAAGAGCCAGACAGATGGGTCATGTACTTCGATGGGGCGTTTGCTCGGCAAGGCGCAGGGGCAGGGGTCATCCTCATCTCGCCCACCAAGGACAAGCTTTGCTATGCAGTACAACTCTGCTTGCGAGAAGGTCTCCAACAACATCACAGAATTCGAAGGCTTGCTCGTCGGGCTCAGGGCCGCGGTCGCGCTAGGGGTAAAACGCCTCACCATCAAAGGCGGTTCCTAGCTTCTCGTCAATTTCTCCAACAGGGAGTACACGCCTAAGGACGAACACATGGAGGCGTACCTAGAAGAGGTGCGCAAGATGGAGAAGCGATTCATGGGCATGGAGCTGCAGCATGTGCCACGTGGGACGAACAAGGAAGCAGACGACTCACCAAAAGAGCCTCTCGCAGGCTCCCTCAGGAGCCAGGGTTTTTTGAGGAGCGGCTCTTCAAGCCATCAGCGGTTCCGCACGTCACGACTCCAGCACCACCTCAGGAGGACCTGCCACATGCACCAGAGAAGGGAGCTCCAGCCTATGGTCATCCCTTAGGAGCCTGCTTGCTACTCGCGCTTGAGCCTGAGGAGGGGTGCTGGACGGAGGAATTCAAGGCGTACTTGCTTCAGGGGACCCTACCAGAGAAGGAGGAGCACGCCGAGCGTGAGGCCCGCCAGTCCACCACGTACTGCATCAAAGATGGTGAGTTATACCGCAGGAGGCCAAATGACGTTTCTTTGCGGTGCATCTCCAGGGAAGAGGGGCTCGAGCTACTGGCGGACATACATGGTGGGGACTGCGGGCAACACTCCTCGTCCCGCACCCTGGTGGGCAAGGTGTTCCACAACGGCTTCTACTGGCCCACCGCGCTCAACAATGCTACGGAGTTGGTGCGCTCTTGTGAAGCATGCCAGTTTCATGCCAAGCAGATCCATCAGCCCGCGCAGGGCCTCCAGACGATACCGCTCACGTGGCCGTTCGCGGTTTGGGGGCTAGACATCTTGGGGCCATTCCCTCAGGCGCTAGGAGGCTACCGATACCTCTACGTTGCCATCGACAATTCACCAAGTGGGCGGAAGTAGAAGCCGTGTGCATCATCCAAGTAGGATCAGCCGTCAAGTTCATCAAGGGAATCGTGAGCCGGTTCGGGGTCCCCAATCGCATCATCACCGACAATGGCTCATAGTTCACCAGCAATCTTTTCAAAACATATTGTGCTAACCTTGGAACACAGATCTGCTATGCCTCGGTAGCACACCCACAGAGCAATGGACAGGCTGAACGGGCCAATGCGGAGGTCCTGAGGAGCCTCAAGACCTGCACTTTCAAAAAGAAGCTCGAGGCCTGCGGCAGGGGATGGCTCGACGAGCTACAGTCAGTGTTGTGGTCCATCCGCACCACCGCAACCAAGCGAGCAGGAGAAACACCTTTATTCCTCGTATACGGAGCAGAAGCGGTTCTCCCTCACGAGGTCAGGCATCACTCCATGCGGGTCCTGGCGTTCGACGACATGCAGCAGGACGCCACGCGGAGGATGGATCTCGTGCTGGGGGAGGAACGCCGCCGTCAAGCCTCACTCCGGGCAGCGAGGTACTCTAGGACGTTAGAGGTGGGCGATCTCGTCCTGAGGCGGGTGCTCTCTAGGGAGGGGCTGCATAAGCTCTCTCCCATGTGGGAGGGCCTGTTTAGGGTTGCCAGTGTCTCTAGGCCTGGCGCCGCGCGCCTGGAGACATAGGACGGGGTCCCCACCCAGAACGCCTGGAACATCTAGCACCTCCGGAAGTTCTACCCCTGAAGAAAGGCTCCAGACTGTGAAGCAAGGCTCCAGCCTGTGAAGGTCTCCACTCGTGACACTCTCACGTAATAATGAGTGGGGCTGTACACGCCCCGGAGTCTCCTGAGAGTTGCCCTGGGGCCTCATGGGGGCTCCCTCCCATGTTCTAGTGGCGGCACTTAGCTCCGCGCTGGTGAGAAGACTAGATTAGGTGCCGGACGCGGCTGTTCATTTGCTTTCTGAAGTTGCTTGCGATTTTCTTAGTAAGTTTTTCAATGGATTTGGTATTCGCGAGCGCTGGTTCCTTAAGTGTGTTTTCTCCTAAGCTGCTTTGGTCTAAGGACGTGAGGGAGGTGGCAGTCGCCCGCCACTTCTCCTCGCGCTCCTCGCGCGTGGGGCTAGGTAAGTGTGTGCGCTTAGGGCTTGCCTTTGCGCGCACACCGCGCCGAACCCCATTATTTCGTCTTTATCCTCATGAGGAGCCCTCGATCGAGTCCGCTGGCGCCAGCACCCCTCATTTTCGTGCCCCCCGGGCAGCGCGACGCGGTGCATCAGGCCCTTAACCTATGGCAGGGGGCTCGCGTAAAGGGGAGCAAGTCGCTCGACAAATTTTCTCTTCCTACAAGGGACGGCTCTGCCCTGCTGCGGCTCCTGAGGGCACATGGTGTATCTCCTGAGGGCACAAGATGTATCTACTAAGGGCACAGGGTGTATGCCCTAGGAGGCCTGTCAAGTACCTAAGGATATGTTCTCATGAGGCGGAGGACGAAAACACGTATCAAGCTAAGCCTTCCTACCTTGACCCGCTCAAATTACAAATACTGCAACACAGCATCAAGGACATCAACCATAACATAAAAAGGCATAACAACATTAGTTCATTACACGCCCTCGCAGGGTACATTCTTCTTTTTTTGATTTGCAGGAGAAAGGAAAAGCTAAACAAAGAGGGCCCGAAGGCGTGCAGGCTTGGCACCAACGCCGCATCCTCAAGCAGCGCCTCAAGGTAGCCCAGCGCTCCACCAGTTCTTCCACAGGAGATCTGGGGCCACCGGCCTTGAGTCCAAGTTCGCCGGCCCTCAGCTTTAGGCTGGGCTCCTCTCCGACTTCACTGGAGCGCTGCAACGGGACGAGCCACTGGTGTCCTCGACACGAGCACGACGACACGGAGGCCGGTCATAGCCACTGCTGCTCGACCTCTCGTCTGAGGAGGAGCTGCCGCCACGAGAGGAGGAGCGCGCGTCACTAAGGCCAAGTTCGCCATCGCCACCATCGTCCTCGCTGCTATCCTCTAGGCAGTACCCCCCGCGGTGGCTGTCCCCCTTGAATACCCACACGAAGTGGGTCGCCAGTCCGTCATACTTGAAGTGGAGGGTGCACCTTCCGCTCAAGCCACGCGCTCGGGCAAAAGTCTGCCAGCCACGGGTCAGCACCACGCTACCAGAGGCAGAAACCTCGGTGCTGACCCACGAGGCTCTGCTGCAGCACCCATCAGCCTGCAGCCAGAGGCCAGCAAGCCCCGAAGAAGGAAGCTCGTCGGAGAAGAAGCGAGGGAGCTGGAGCGAGGTGCCAGTCGGGCTCTTCGACCACACCACAAACTCGGGAAGCACCTCCAGTGAAGAAAAGCGCGGCAGGCGGGCGCACGATCACGGCACGCCTCCCTTCGTCATGGGGGCTGCTCCGGGTCCGGTAGCCCCCGCCACAGGAAGAGGTGCCATCACGGGCGCCCGTCGCAATGCTGCCTTCGGGGGGTGCGCGCCCGCGCCCCTTGGATGCTGCTGGAGGGACCACAGGGTGCTTGCGGGGACGGCCACGGCCCCTCTTGGGAGGAGGAAGGCTGGCCCCTCCTTGGGGGCCTTCCCTTTCTCGGCTGCTTAGAACCTCTTCGGCGACGCCATGGGAGCAAGACGGAGAGGAAAGTAGCAAGCAGGAGCAAGACAAAGGGAAGATGGGCAGGGGGCTCCGCCCCTCTCTCACATTTATAGTCAAGGAAGGCCAACCGCCGGCCTCCACTACCTCGCGCCATCATGACCCCCTGCATGCAGCATCGACTAGTCAAGTCGAGCAGTTGCCGAGGCAGCATGGGGAAGCAGAGTCGCCCACGTCCAATCAGTCGCCACGCGTCATCAAGGCCGCAAGCGGTTAGGGCCCGCGGCGCTCTGCACTTGCCCTTTGGCTTCGCTTGGAAGCCAAGCCCGAGCGCGCCTTGGGCCCGGGGGCTATTGTCGATGTCCTGGACTTGGGGGTATCCAGTCCTGCTTGCCTGCGGCCCACCATGTGGCTCCATCGACGGCCTGCCTGCGGCCCACCACGTGGCTCCATCGACGGCCTGGTACGACCCAGCTTCAACACCAACACAGCAAGACCCTCGCGAGGGGCCAAGCCTCGCAAGGTGGAAAACGCCAAGACCCCCGAAGGAGTTGGCCTCCTCAGGAGGGCTCCTGAGGGGCGGCGAGATCTATACAGCTACCTCATGAGGCTCAGCTGACGTGAGCCATGACGACCAAGACCAGGCGGGCGCCAGGCGGTTGCAAAGCGCAGGTTTCCTCTTCGGTGCAAGGGAGGCAAGCCGCAGGCACGGAGTCCCGAGGAATCAGCCAAAGGTTTCCATTCTGGTGCAACAAGACCAAGACCGCCAGGACGGCAACACGGAGGTCATCACCGAGCCCACCGCAGTGTCATGACCAGAGGCTTTTCGCAGGCGAAGACTACTTTTGTCAGGATAGACTGTACTACTTGTCCCCTTTCAAATCCCGCCGTTGTGGAATCCCTTCCCGCTCATATTTGGGAGGAGGACCAAGGCCACTATATATAGGACTTAGCCACCACCATAGAAAGGGACCGAAACAAGAGCAAGTAGAGCACCACACAGCTCAAGAACACCTCACCTCCTGAGGCTTATTCATCCTTGTACTAGTTCATCCATAGCCCCTCGAGGCAATCCACCACACCACACTGGATTGGGGTGTTACACCACAACGGTGGCCCGAACCAGTATAAATCTCGGTGTCTTTGTGTCTCTGTGAGCTCTACGTGCTAGGCTAGGGAGGATCGCGAGTAGGCAGGCTGGACAGGTTGATATCTCCACATGCACCCCAGTGTTCGAACCTCTCACGGGTTGCCGGATCCCGAAATCCGACAGTCATGCAGGTGCGTCTTCGGCCCACCCAGGATGAAAAGCCCATTTTATGTCATGATTTTTTTGTCATAGAAGTAGGAGCCCACCACATCTACGATGTTACCGTGTTTTTTCACAATTATCGTAATAGAAGTGTCATAAGCATGACAGAATAAAATTTCATTCGGCCCAAAATGTCACGGATGTGTCTTTTTTTTGTACTGTTAGTTGGTCCTTCCTTCGGGAAGTGTTGCTCAGGAAAGGGTTTGACGATCGTTGGGTCACCTGGGTCATGCAGATGGTGTCCTCTGGGCGCACCGCGGTGAACATTAATGGGGAGATCGGGCCCTATTTCCCCACCTTATGTGGGGTTAGACAGGGGACCCCTTTTCTCTATTTCTGTTCAGCATGGTAGTTGACGCCCTGGCATCAATCCTTGATAAGGCTAAGGCCGCTGGACACATCCATGACATAGTGCCACACCTAGTGGATGGAGGTGGTGTATCCCTCCTACAATATGTCGATGACACCATTATTATGGTGGAAGGCTCGGTGGCCGATATCTAGAACCTGAAATTTCTGCTGCTGTGCTTCCAGCAGTTGTCGGTTCTCAAAATAAACTTTGATAAGAGCGAGGTGATGGTCCTTGGCTACCCCCCTCCAAAAGCCAGAGTATTGCTAACCTACTCAACTGTTGGCTCGGGTCTTTCCCCACCACCTACCTGGGGATCCCCATTAGCGACTCTCGGCTCTCCGTGGCAGATCTAAGGCCCTTGATGCTCAAGCTTCAGCATTGTATCGAGCCTTGGCAGGGCTGATGGTTGTCTAAAGTGGCTCGAACGATCCTCATCAACTCGTCCTTGTCCAGCCTCCTCCTGTTCATCATGAGTTTCTACAGCCTGCCCGAAACGTTGCACCATGAGATCGGCTTAGTCCAGGTGCGCTTCTACTGGGCCGGCAAGGGTGATAAGCAGAAATACCATATGGTGCGTTGGACCGACGTCTGCAAACCTAGGGACCAAGGCGGCCTCGGCATCATGTCCTCCAAATGCATGAACCTGGCTCTCCTCACGCGATGGCTCTGGCGCATTGCGAATGGAGAGCGTGGCCTGTGGTTGCAAATCATCCTGAACAAATACTTGTGCGGCCAACCTCTTGCCTTTTGCCTGAGGACGGGAGGCTCCCAGTTCTGGCAGTCCGTCATCCAGCTGCTCCCGGTTCTCCACATCGGGACCTCCATCTCGATTGGCTCTGGGACATCCACCCTGTTTTGGTTCGACCGGTGGGATGGGGACTCCCCCTTTGCTGCCAGGTTCCTGGATCTTTTCTCCATTGCGGTGGAGCCTTAGAATCTCCGTCGAGACGACCCTTATTGACTTAGGGTGTCTCGCGTTCTGGCGGCCATTTGGGCCCCTGGAAACCGCCTCCTGGCATGAGCTCCTGGAGGTCGTTGCCCTCCACGAACCTGATCTGGCGCAGCCTCATGACGCTTATCCTGACGCCTCGAGCCCTCGGGCCGGTTCTCCACGAAGTCCCTATACCAAGCCATTGCCCCCTCCCTTGGCCCAGGGGCCCTTGAGATGATCTGGGCTATTCGTGTGCCCCTCAAGATCAGGATCTTCATGTGGCAATGGATCCGCGGTCGGCTTCCCTCCGGCGTTGAGGTGTTAAAACGGAATGGCACGGGCGATGGGTTCTGCCCCCTATGTGGGACGGAGGAAACCTCGAATCACATCTTCTTCTCGTGCGTTTCCGCCCAGTTCCTCTGGAGCTGCCTCCGTGAGGTTGTCAGGGTAGTTGGTGTAACACCAACTTCCCAGACTTCCTCGCCGAGGTCTAGGCTTCTTCCCCATCGGGCCGCCATATTAGGTGGTCCTTGATTGGACGCTCTGGATCGTGCGTAATAAGCTTGTCATCCAGTGTGTGCCTCTTCGACGTGCCACTGACGCGGTGCTCAAAATGTGTGGTTATTTGCAGCTCTGGCGGCTGCTTAGCCGCATCCAGGACCGGGACGCCATCAACACCATCATTGCCGACCTTCGCACGATGGCTCTCCGCTTGGCGCCGTCGCCTCCTCCTGCACCACCTGAGCCGGATTAGCTTCTTAGCTGCGGTGTATCCACCTTTGTTTTTGTTTTCAGCGCTCGTTAAGTTGTGCCCTCAGCAGAACCCTCTTTTACTCTATGTTGTGTGACTATCTGTGGGTGGGTAAACTCTGTGGTACTTTGTAGCTGTGGTGGTTTGCTTTATTTATAAAGCGGGGCGAAAGCCTTTTTCGGCTGTATTGATTCCTCCACCCAAACACTCGCACATCTCGAAGATTCAAAGAAGATCAATCGATCTACACTTTCACCGAAACACTCGTCTTTCATGGCGGGTGGCCACAAGTGGCTCCAAGGTATGCTGCACGACTTTAGGTGCAAAAGTACACAATAAAATTCCCCTACAAGCACTGTGTCCATATGCTTTCACAAAAATATAACCCAAGGGGCAATTTGTACATGATTATTCTTTTTGTCAACATGTATTTTTACCACACCTTTATGTAGCACTACAGCACACAGGCTTATTCAACACACTAGTTGTATACCAACAACGAAGCATACCTACATACCGCAGCTTATTTTACATACCGGCATTCGCAACAATGGGAGTCCAACTCTGGTCAATACTCAAAAAACACAAGTATGATTACCCTCCTGTGCCTGTTTGGAATCATGAACTCCTGTAGTCCCACTGAAGAAAAATGGCTACTCAGCTTTCAAGGATGACAATGGAGGGGTCTCAGAATACTTCCAAGTACTCGCCATTTCAGAGTACCGCTCACCCTGGACATCACCGGCAGCGGCATAGGACTCGAGTTCGGTCATCTCCTCTGGTGTGAGCCTCACAGATAGTGCTCCCACATTCTGGTTGAAATTCTCGATTTTTGTTGTGCCAGGTATGGGACAAACATCGCTCCCCTGATGATGAACCCAGGCCAATGCAAGTTGTGATGGTGTGCACCCTTTTCTTGTTGCCATTGCGTTAACACGCTCAAATATCAGGGTATTCTTCTCAAGATTTTCTGGCTGGAATCTGGGCATATGCTGCAAAAGTATGAAGTTTTCAGTGAAATGGACAACTGGCCGTGTAAGTCCCATTCCCCTTTTGTGACAAGAAACTGAAAAGGCGTTTAAATTAAGAAAAGGTATGTGTATGATCAATGCAGAGAAAAAAATCCATCAAGCATAAACACAAATATGTTTGATTGATGAAGAGTTAGAAGCTAACGAAAAAGCAGGATTAAACTGTACCAAAAATAGCAAAGTCTACATAGCAGTCGTTGGAATTCACCTTGCGGTAGTCCTGATCTGATAGCGAGTCGATCAGTTTTGCTCCACCAGAGAAAAATCCTCTACCAAGTGGGCTGTAAGGTACAATTCCAATTCCAAGTTCTCTTGAATTGACACAACAAAATAAATTTAGACCATGTAGTCCCTGATTTCAACAAGCAGAAGATAGCAATTTTTGTTCATTACCTGCAAGTTGGAATTATGTCTTCTTCCACATCTCTAGACCATAATGACCACTCCAGCTGAACTGCAGTAATAGGATGGACAGCATGAGCCCTTCTGATTGTTGAGGCAGATGCTTCAGATAGTCCGATGTATTTTATCTTTCCTTCTTCTACTAGCTTCTTGAGTTCGCCAATCTAGCAAGGTGGAAACTCAGGTTTAAAGATGTAAATTTAAAAACATGTCTCAAATTGTGCAACTGGGGTTCTCAAAATTCCGCCAATCTAGCAAGCTCACGTTGTATATGACAGTAACATAAAAAGGGATAGTTCACGTCCACGTTCAAATGTACATGTCTAAAATGGTGCAAGTGGCCCGCGTCGCTCCCAGGGGGCGGCTCGGGCGAACCCTACCGCCGCCGCTGGGCACCGTCGCCGGGCAAAGCCCACGCGGCGGCCGGCGGCGGCAGGCCCTTACCTCTCGAGCGGGGAGACCCCCTGTTGGCGTGGCGAGCTGGCCCTGGACAAGGCGCCCGGTCGGCAGCGGGCGGACGCCGGGGCGGCGGCCCCAGGACCTGGCAGTGGTGTGCCGGCTTCTGTGGCTGTTGGGGTAGCGCGGCAGCTGGATCTGGTGGTGCTCGATGGTGGTTTGGCCGCTGCGGCTCAAGCTCGGATCTGGCGTCACGGCCATGGGCTGGGCGGCTCGGTGGTGGTCGGGTGAAGCGGGCGCGGCGCGAGGGCTGGCAGCACGGCTGCTGGCGCAAAGGGCTGCGCGTGGCCGCCAGGTCGGCCTGCTCTGGCTCGGCCGGATCTGGCCGCCGGGGCTGCGGGCGGCGCCGGGGATCCTGCCGGTGCTCCGGGGATGGTACGCTGGGGCGGCGGCCCCAGGCCGCGATGGACTCGCCCTCCTCTTCCCGGGGCGGAGGCGCGAAGAGGTGGATGGCCGGGCATCATGGCTGGTTGTGCTGCGGTCTCCGGGTGGCGCTGCATTTCCTGGCCGTGAGGGCGGCAGGGCTGTAGCGAGTGGATGCAGGCCCTGGTCTTCCCCGACCGGGGGCTGCGGTGGACTCGCCGGTTGGCGGCGCGACGGCATCCGGCTCCCCCATCTCCACAGTGATGGCCCAAGGTGGCAACTTTGCCCTCCCTTCCAGTTTGCTGTGCTCCGGACGTTGATGGACATGGCCAAGGAGAAATCCAGCGCGGCTGCGGCTGCGGGCAACGGCGACGCTTTTTGGCGCCGTCTCCTCCCTGGGGGCGTTGTCATGGCATGTCCATCCCCTGTTCTGTCACCGGGGGAAACCCTAGGCTTGGTTCGCCGGGCCAGGCAGTGGCGGCGTCTCGGCGCCGTCCCCTTCTTGGAGGCGCTACCTAGGTGCTCAGGGTGCGTCCGGAGGAGCAGCTGGTTTGTTGCCTCGCCCGCTTCAGCGGTGAGGCTTGGGGTGCCAAGTTGTCATGCGCAGGGTGTTGCTGGGGACATGAGCATCCGGGGCGCTATATGCTGCATCATCAACACTTCTCCGATGGCGTCTTCTCCGAGTCAGGCTATCTCCCGTTGTCCGCTCGCCAGTCCTCTTGGCACCAAGGGTGGAGAGTGCGTTGAGCTAGTTTGGTTAGGTGTTTTTGTCGTCTTTTGAGTTGTTTGGTATAGGGGGGCGCGGCCTGTGTGCTCTGTGACCGTCCTCTTCGCCATTGTTGGCTTGAGTATGGTCAAGGCGGGTTAGTTGCCGGTGTTGTCACGGTGGATATGGGTGCTATCTTCTGTGGTAGAACGTTGCCGAAAGGTGTTGTACCAGCCGTCTTGGCTCTTCTTCTTTAATATATAGTACGCACGCTCGTGCATATTCGAGAAAAAAATGGTGCAAGTTCACGACTGCTAAAGGTATCATTACTTACAGTGGATAGTTCAAATTCTTGTGACTAAAAAAGAAAGAAATGTCATGAGAATAGCAGCATTTAACCACGTTTCTGTCCTATTATTTTTTATTAATTATTGTGAATTGTTTGGGTGAAGTTCAGTCGATGTGGCATTTGGAATTTAGGTTTGGATACTCAAAAGAAAGGATGGAGTGTAGTACTATTTTGAACTTTTAAAGATCAGCAAACTTATTCTTTGAAAAGAAAAGTAAGATGGAAAGTTTAATCCTGTCTTTCAGCTAAACATTCTGAGTTTGCTGATCTTAAAAATGAGAGGAGACAGGTGATCACTCATGTGAGTTGTTTCTGAATTAGTGCATATTTTGTTAACCATTCAACAGACTTGTGAGGCCGGGGTTTATCCTTCTTTTCGGGAAAAGGAAAAAAACTACTCCCTCCATTCCTAAATATAAGTATTTTTTAGAGATGTCAATATGGAGTACATACAAATGTATATAGACGCATTCTAGAGTGTAGATTCACCAATTTTGCTCCACATGAACGGAGGGAGTAATTGTTTAGCTAGTATGTGGACCTGGGTCCAGCATCACCTTTTCGTTGTAGCTAACAAAATAGATAAGTGGGGGTGTGACACTCACCGTGACCTCGATGGGCACATTTTTGTCGATGCGGTGCTGGTAGTAGAGATCAATACAGTCGACACCCAGCCGCTTGAGGCGGCCCTCGCAAGCCGCGCGCACGTACGCTGGATCCCCCTGGATGTTCCACTTGTTGTCTGCGAACGAGACGCCGAACTTGGTGGCCAGATCTACCTTCTCCCTCATGTCACCTTGCAACGCCTGCGAGGAGCATTACATCGAACACCTTGAGTGCACGTCGGTGAAACAGACTCCGACTAATTAGTCTAGCTTCTAGGAATCTAGGACCAACCTTGCCGAGTAGAATCTCGTTGGTGTGCGGCCCGTACATGTCGGAGGTGTCGAGAAAGGTGATTCCGGTGGCGACGGCGTGATGGATGAGCGCGACCATGTCGGGCTCGGGCTTGGGCGCGCCGTAGAAGGCGGACATGCCCATGCAGCCGAGATCTCCATTCCCTGAGAGCCCAGCTTCATGCGGGGAACCGCCGCAGGAGCGGACGCCATGTCTCCGGCAAGATGCTGCTCTCAGGCGTGGCCGGGTCGATCGGCGGCCACCGTGGTTTGGTGTTGGTGTGGATTGTCGTGGAGGAGCTCGTAGCCTCGTACCTTTATGTAGTGTCAGTGCCCTGTGAGGCTGGCGGGAAGGGTAGCGTCACCCCATATGTCACGCGAGTTGACAAGCGTAGAGTTTCCGTTCAGACTGCCCACAGTGGCAGTAATACAGAGGATAACATCACACATCTGTACACAAAACAGATGACGTGACGAGTAATTAACGAAGAAAAAGAGACATGTGATAATATAGTACTGTAACATCACATGTACCAACATAAAATAAATCTACAACCTAATAAATAAACTGTTGCATGATACCACACATATGTTACTTTCTAGTATGCACATTAGAGCAATTCCAACGAGCCGACCTAAACGGACGGCGATTTCATCTGTTTTTTGTCTGTTTGGGTCGGCTGCCTGTCCGGCGTCCGCCCTGTTTTTCATATGGGTCAGCAGCACGCCCACGCGCCGACCCATATGTGTAGGCGTGGCCGGCTGGCCGCCCAATTTTGCATTGCATTCAACATATTGTGAAATGAAATTTTTTAACAAACAAAATAGTCCGTCCAAATAAATAGTATAGCTTTTACAGGCCAAATAAAAATAAAAATGTTTCACATAGTTTTATGAACGAATAAAAGTAGATACATCTGTTGGTTGCCAACATGAGTCCTCGTATACTCAACCAAATCATTTTGCAGTTGTATGTGAGTTTCCCAATCACGCATATCTTCATGAAACTGAGTGAACTGCTCAAATGTTGCCGCTACTCCATGCTCAGGCACAACATTCTCACCCTGAAACTGAAAGCCTTGATCGTACAGACGTTCCGGGCGCTCGTCTTCTACGATCATATTGTGCATGATCACACAAGCAGTCATCACCTTCCATAGTTTCTGCGTGCTCCAAGTATTAGCAGGATACCAAACGATGCCCCATCGAGATTGCAAAACACCAAAGGCACGCTCGACATCCTTTCTAGCACTCTCTTGCTATTGGGCAAATCTTTTCCTTTTCTCTCCAACAGGGTTGGGTATTGTCTTTACAATAGTGGTCCACTGAGGATAGATACCGTCACCCAAATAGTACCCTTTGTCGTAGTTGTGGCCGTTGACAGTAAAGTTCACCGGTGGGCTGTTGCCTTCGGCAAGCCTAGCAAACACCGGCGAGCGCTGAAGCACGTTGATATCATTGTGTGATCCAGCCATGCCAAAGAAAGAGTGCCAGATCCAGAGATCTTGAGACGCCACGGCCTCTAGTATGACAGTGCAAGCCCTGACATGTCCCTTATACTGCCCTTGCCAAGTAGAAGGGCAGTTCTTCCACTCCCAGTGCATGCAGTCTATGCTGCCAAGCATCCCAGGAAGCCCCTGCTAGCATTCACCGCCAACAAACGGGTTGTATCTGCAGCTGTCGGCTCTCTCAAGTACTCAGGCCAAACACAGCAATCACAACCTTGCAGAACTTATACAGGGACTCTAGGCATGTAGACTCGCTCATACGGACGTACTCTTCAATGAGATCACCGGGCACTCCATATGCAAGCATTCGAATGGCGGTAGTGCATTTCTGATAAGAGGAGAAACCAATCTTGCCGATAGCATCCTCTTTGTACTCGAAGTAGTCATCATAGCCGACCACTCCCTCTCTAATACGGTTGAAAACATGCCTACTCATACAAAACCGGCGGCGGAATTTGTGATGTTTGAACAACGGATTTGTTGTATCAAATTAGTCCTTCCAGAGAAGGAAATGCCCGCTCTCTCGGTTATGATTCAACGCCGGAAGGTGGCCCGGAATGGAGCCACGGAACAACGGCCGCTGGTTGTTGAGGTGGTGGTGGACCAACACGGCAGTCAATATCTCCTCCTCGTTGTCGAACGACGAATCGTCGGAGTCGCAAATGAAATTATGGAAAAAGAACTCGTCGGTGGAGTCCATTTTCGTACCTTGGCAAACTGTCGAACAGGTAGCGGGCGTCGAAGAAGGAGACGGCCGGCGAGGGGAGACGCGGCGCCCACAGACCAGCTAGCTGCCCGGCCGGCGTCCGACGAGTGTGACAGCGTCCGACGAGCGTGCCGGTCGTATGTGGCGGGGGCGGCGAGGCGTCTTCTTGGTCGCGGGCGGCTGTGCGGTGGGGGAAGCGGCGGCGAGAACTAGTTTACTCCTCGGCGGCGGCGGGCGACTGGGATAGGGGCGGCGTTGCTGGGCGGATGTGGAGGCGGCGGCAGCTGGAAGAGTCGCCGCAAAAATGGGCGGCGGCGTCGGTGACGGAGGAGGCGGGGGGCGAGGGTTGCTTGTTGGCCGGAGGAAGGGAGCCAAATGTGCCACAGACCAGCGGGCCCGGGATAGGAGTAGGCGACCGCGCGCGTCCGCCGCGTGTCCGCGCCGACGCAACTCAGGCATAAAAATGGGCCGGGAATGGGTCACCCGCGGACGAAAAATGGACGCGCGTCCGTTTGGGTCGACGCGTTGGGCCGTCTTTTCTGTCCGCACCGATCCAAATGAACGGTCGCGGACGAAATGAGTCGCCACATTGAAGTTGCTCTTACTAATCTAAATTACTACCCATTGTAACTAGTCTCAGAAGTAAGCGGATTCCAACATAGCAGTGTCATCCCATAGGTAAACGTGGCGTGTTGCTACAGAATGAAGTACTGTAGATCTCATCACGTGTCACGTCCTTCTTGTTCTTCTTTTGCGGGTTCTTGTGGCATGTCCTTCTTCGTGCAAATCCTAGTTTTTCCTTCGGGGAGGAAATGGCCACAAAAATTACGTAGAGTCCTGGTCGAAATTAACAACTTTACCCTGTAAAAGAAGAAAAGAAAATACAACAACTTGACTGGGAATAGCAAAAGCAAAGCACATAGCACTTTGCAAAAGGACCGTGCCACAGCGGCACGACACTTCTGCGCGACGCATGCCACGGTGGCCAAAATCACTATTTTGATCTTGTCAGAAAACTATAGCACAAAGTAAACTCTTTATGAAATTATTTCACAATTTAATATTTTTTTTGCAACGTCAGAAAACGTGGCGTTTCTACTTCACGTGAAAACGCCGAGCTAGCTAGCATTGCCGCTTCACATGAAAACGCCGAGCTAGCTGACGTTGCTGCCCATATAAAAACGCCAGGGGCGCCAAGGGCGTTGGCGTTTTTGCGCTAGATAATAATTAAGTGTTCTGACAGTGATTTCAGCCGCTGCTATGTCGATCCGACGCAAAGGCCTGAAAACACCATCCCATATGGCCAGTGCATGCATCTAGCTTGAAACGCTTGTTGGCCCGCCCGACGAACAACTGCTGACCATCCAACCTATGCCACATTGCTCCTAGGCCCTGAGCATGCAGATGCATGTACATCATGCCTGTATGTACGGATACCCATGCGAGAAGACAAATAGCCTAGCAGTGGATGCAGAGGAGCAGTAGGAAACCTACCGATCATGTAAACCTGCAGCACATGCACACGGTGAAAAGGCTTGAGAAAAGGTTTTGTTTAATCGTTCTTTGAATATACTCATAAATCAAGTCCAATGAGCACTAGAAAGCTATAATTTAAAAACATGTTTAGGGCAGAAACGCCATGGCCACTGGCGTTTCCAGCTTGCCACATCAGCGAGCCCCACGGCCACTTAAATATTTAGGGCAGAAACGCCAAAACTCCGGGCGTTTCCAGGAACGCTTCAAATGCCAAAGCCCCTGGTGTTTCCATATGGGCAGCAACGCGAGCTATCCCGGTGTTTTCATGTGGAGAAGCAACGTGAACAAGCTCAGCATTTTCATGTTGGAGCAGAAATGTCACGGCGTCTGACGTTGTCAAAAGGGCCAGATTGTGAAATAGTTTTGTGCAGAGTTCATTTTGTGCTATACTTTCCTGACAAGGTCAGAACAGTGATTTTGGCCCGCCACGGTGCACGTCACTCTTGACACAATCATGCCATCCTAAAAGAAAAGTACATCATTGTGTGGCGGTCAAGCGGTGTTGGGCTGCCTAACATGCGCTCTGGCTAAAATGAATCGGAAGTAATTGAACTTGTGGCTCTTTGATCACCATACTCAAGAATACATCTAATGCAATCACTAAATATGACAAGACATGACTATAAGGTCACTGTTTCACGTATCAAGCTCGTACGCGCCACTATTGATCGCGGACTAGTATCCTCTGACCTATGTCAGTTCTGACGTTGGTCACTGACATGTGGGCCAGCTGGCCCACATGTCAGTGACCAACATCAGAACTGACGCATGTCAGAGGAGCCGCTTCCATTGATCGCGTGCTGACCAGTCCACCTGAGAGCTGACAGGAAGTGGCCATTTGCGTGTCGTTTTTGCACACCCCCCCTAAAGTGTCATTCAAAATAAATCAAACCCCCTTGCCTTTTCATCTTCGGTCACACCGAAGCAGGGTACCGCGCAGGGGAGAGAGAGGTGATCATCGTTGCCACCGACTCATTACCGACGGAGAGGCGTTGTGAGGGTAGAGACGCAACATTCGTCAACCCCTGTTCGTCTGGGGGGTGCAGAGGTGTGGCGGCGATGGCCCCTGTTCGTCCCCCCGACGGTGCGCCGCCCCCAAACTACAGTAATCCTCAATCTTTCCCATCAAGTCTTGGATTCTTGGGATGTTAATCTGCAATATTTTGTTTGGCATCAACAATCTTGAGTTAGTTTGATAGGGTCGCCCGCATTGGAGTAGAGATTTCGCTAGGGTTTTCCGCATGATTTGGGGGTTTTAAAGTAGGATCTTAGCTATGTAAAGGAGGATCTTGTAGTTGATTCGGATGCATTTGTACATGTTTTAATCGGCAATATTTCGTTTGGCCATCATTAGTTTGAGTTAGTTTGATAGGGTTGCCCGCATTAGAGTGTTGATTTCGTTGGGGTTTTGGACATGATTTGGGGGGTTTGGAGTGGGGTTTTCTATGTGTAAAGGTGGTGCCTTGTAGTTGATTTTGATGCTTATGTACATGTTTTATTCTTGCAAGGTGCGTGGGGCAAAAAGAATTATATTCAGTTCAACCATGGTGAATATATCCTTGGACGTGGTAGCAACCATTTGTATGGCATGCTCATGTTGTGCGGTGTGTTGAACTAGATGTTGTGATATGGTCTCCAATTATGGTTAAACATTTTGTTGTGGAGATTGGGTGGGAGATGGCAGACAGATTGTCAGAACCCGGTCCCGAGAGGGGCCCGAATCTCTGTGATTTATGTGCCAGTCTCTGGATTGATTACTGGCTGATATGTCTCAATGTATCTATAATTTATGAAGTATTCATGCCATATTTACAATATTTTTGTATGGTTTGATATTATTTGAATGTAATTAACCCGGACTAAGGTTGTTTTTAGCAGAACTATTGTGGTGGTGTTTTTTGTGCAGAAATATAAGTTCTCGGATTTGGCTGAAAATTTATGGTGATTTTTTATTGACCAAAAGAGACCCCCGGAGCTTCGAGGAAGGATCATAAGACTCACGAGGAAGCGACATGCTCAAGTGGCGCGGGTCCCCCCAGGGCGCGCATACCGAGCTTGTTGCTCCCTTGTGGGCCCCTTTGATGCGAAACCAACGCCTAAACTTCCTATAAATACCAAAAAAATTATTCCGCTCCGCCGCCGCAAGCCTATGTGCCAAAGTGATCACGTCTGGAGGCCTTCTTTGGCACCCTGCCGGAGGGGGAAATCATCACTGGAGGCCATCTTCATCATCCCGATGGTCTCCGTGATAAGGAGGGAGTAGCCCTCGGGGCTGATGAAATGGATCAAGATGGACCTAGAGGGGGGGGGGGTGAATAGGTACAATTACAAATTTTAATTCTTAGTTAGCAATTTTAGGCTACAATGTGGAATACGAAGGTGAGCCTAACAATTGCAAAGATGATACAATGAGCTAAGCAAGGTGACCAAGTATTACAAGGATGTGAATAAGCAAGCAGAATATGTAACAAGTAAAGATAAATAGACAATTAACGACAAGTAGGGAGCTAGGGTTAGGAATAACCGCAACTCCGAGAGACAAGGATGTATGCCGATGTTCACTTCCTTGGAGGGAAGCTACATCACCATTTAGAGAGGTGGATGTTACCATGAAGGCACACCAACACCACAAAGGCTCACCCTATTCTCTCTTTGAGATATCACCATGAAGGCGATTCTCAACCACTAGTGGTAGACCTTGGGGTGGTCTCCAAACCCTCACAAGCTTTCTGGGGGTAATCACAATGGTCGATTCCTCTCCTAAGAACTCCTACCGCTTAGGAGTCTCCAACCTCCAAGACTAACAAGAACGATGGGGAAAAGCTCAAGACTTGCTCAAATCATGAATTCCTTTGGTGCGAAGAAGGGGAAGGAGTGGATCTATCACTTGATTTTACAACTTCTCACAAATGCTCTCAAATCTCTTCGGGATCTAAGATTTGGTGTATGAGTGTGTGTGTGTGTGTGTGTGTGTGTGAGAGAGAGAGAGAGAGAGAGAGTGAAATGTGTTCTAGGGTTTGCTCAAAGTGGATGGTCAACCCTCTCTCATGGAAAAAGAAGGCTATATATAGTGTTGGAGCAAATATGGTTGTCGTAGTGTAAGTGACAGGGGTACGTAGGCCGGACATCCGGCCCAGGGGCCGGACATCCAGCACAATGAGGCGCCTATGTAATAAACCAGAGAGCAGTGAACAAAATAGAGAGGCCAGACATCCGGGGGTGGACCCGGACATCCGGTGCACCAGTGAGGTATCGAACATCCAGAAGTAGGCCCTACATCCGGGGTTGTAGGAACAATGAGGCTTCTGTAAAAGAGGTCGGATTTTCGGGGAGCCCCGGACATCCGGCGTTGGGGCCGGACATCCAGCAGCCCAAACTCTGCACAAGAGCACATTCTGTGATTGGGGCCGGATTTTCGGCAAGGACCCCGGACATCCCGTAGGCCATAGGCCAGAAACACATGAAAGAGGGATAGAGTGAGTGTATGCGGTGATAGTTGATCCTACAAGTGATACAAACTACTTGGGCATATTTAGAAGGTGTAGAAAGGTAGGAAAACATAATGACTTGAGCAAATCTCGTGCTAACCCTATCGATCCCCTCTTAATAGTGTGGGATACCTATACTCAAGAATAAACCAACAAAAAGAGTTATTGATGTGATGTTTATTCTTCATTGAGTTGCATCAATCTCATACGTCCATAATCCACGCACATGTATCATCCTGGGGCTAACACTTGCGATTTAGTTTATACACATAGTTAGTCCCCTACATGTATATTGTCATCAACATCAAAATATGATGTAAGGGCATGATTGCGCTTTCAATCTCCCCCTTTTTGTTTGTTGATGACAATCATACATGTAGTACCAAAATAAAATATCTTGCAATGCAATACATATGTCATATTGGATTTAGCTCCCCCTTAATGTGTGCATAAGAGGCTAAACAATAATACAAAGCACATTTTTTATGTATGTGAATGGGAGAGAGTGAAATATCAAAACAACCCATGTTGCAGTCAATCCATAAAGAGCAATGAAACTTGTGATGAGCAAAGATGGCAGAAAAATTAAGCAAATATATGAGATACACCATCAACTCAAGGTTTGATAGATAATAGGATAGAGTCTCATAATTAAGTACCACACATAGCATACATAAACAATATGAAGATAACAATGCAAACATAGAGCTCGACAACAAGGTACTACAACTACAACTCGCCCTTCCAGAGCAACATGCAAAAAGGGGCGAAGATAGTAGAGAGAACAAAGCTAGATCACTCCTGGCGGAAGTCATCATCATCGGCCACCCCATCAAAGAACTCGGCGTACGCATCACGAGAAAGGAAACCGAAAGAAGAAGTGGATGGAGCAGTAGGAATGGGAGCATCCTCGCTCACTGGACTGCCACGGTCACGAAGCCGCTACTTGAGCTGATTCTTGGAGAGGATGAGACACTTCTGAACATCGTGGTTTTGCTTGCAGTTGAACGTGATAGCCTTCATGATGGTAGACTGTGCTTTCCCCATGAACGAGGCAAGGCGGCCAAAAGGATCACTTATGGAGGAGGAAGCACCAGAGGAGTTATTGGGCTTGATAGGAGTCTTGCCCTTGGTGGTGGCTGTCTTGGACATGTGAATAGTGGGTCTCCACAGAACATGCTAAACAATTTTGACAATCTCAAAAGGAGCAGTGTGATCAATGAGAACCTGAATGAATGGGGCATGGGGGAACTGATGAGTCTGCAGAAAGCTGGATAAACGGTTCTCATGCCAAATGTAGTGAGCAGTGTCAAGTGGCTCTATGGGCTTATCATGCATGTGTACCATCAAGTCAATGAAGTACCCACGAGCCCAAGAACGGTCTCCTTTCTTGGGATAGAGAGTGCGAAGAACACAGTGAAAAAGGATGTAGTAAGGATATCTGAAGATGGATGACTCACTAGGAGGATACTCAACCTCTTCGCACAGACGCACACTTTTGACCTGCGGCATACATGCATCAATCCCCATTGGATTATGATGAGGATCTAGACTTTGAATCTTATGGACAACACCAAATAGGCCCAAAATCTGAACAAACTGGCGATATGTGACACGGAGCTGAACATTCCCGGTCATCTAGGTTGAGAGTGTTATTTGGTCCAAAGAAACATGTGGCATAGAACTATTATGGCGGCTTCATTCCAGTCACACTTGAAGGTCATGGATGGACCGAGAGCCATATCATCAATGATCTTGACAATGCCATCCGGAAACAACTCAGGATGAGCTCTCATGTAGGGAAGATCCACAGGGCGATGAGGAGCCAGGCCACGTTTGCAAACCATGCTAGCATAGATATCTTGCTGCATACGAGTGCAAAAATGAGGGTATTTCCGCATCGGCTAGCATCTCAAACTGATTGACATCCCTCTGAAATTCCAGATAGGGACCAGCCCCCATGGTCTTGAAGTTGTGAATGGCATGGTTCCCACTGAGAGGCATCTCCATGGAAACATGTCGCCCATGATATCCACAGGCTTGAGGCATAGGGGCATGCAGAGGACGTCGGGTACCAGACTTGGACTGACCAACAGGTTGCCCGGGGACAATTTCCTCCTCTTCCTTGGCAATGTAGTCCTCATCCTCCATATCAGAGGCAGAGGGGGGGCTATGACGATGCTGTGACCGGCTCTTGGTAGTGGTCTTCTACTTTGGCTTGATGTTCTCTTCGGAGTCGATGGAGCCTTGACGGCGAGGGTTTGAAAGTGATTACAAGATAGGGATACCGATGAGAAATAGCACAAGATGATATGAACAAGGACCAAAACAATTAAACAAGTGGGGATGTGGGCATTTTGTTCATGACCATAGGACAAGTCCAAGTGGTAGATCAAAATATCAACATACCCATGGTTAATTTGTTTAGACAAGTTCACAGGGTGTAATTTTGGACTAGTCAAGTGACAGCAAATCGATAGAGGGACATATGCAGTAAGAGAGCATCCATAAGATTTACCGGAACCCCTAGAATAGGTGAGTCAACACAAGATTAGGAAGAACAGAGGCAGCCATACCCCGAGGAGGGCCGCATTGCTTGGTATGAGCCATGGAGACCACTAAAGTCCGTCGGTTGATGTGCCACCCAAATGAGCCCCTCCCGAGTGCTAGACACCACAAAGATGGAAACAATTGGGTGGAACGATAGATCGGGAGGAGACCGAGAGGTGGAGGGAAGATCGGAGGCCGGTTGTGGAGGAGATGGCCAGGACGGGCCGAAGCAGTACCCGGCGGCAGCGAGGAGCAGGTGGGGGTGGAGGGAGACAGGGAAGAATGCCCCCAAATCCCTGCGCCCCCATAGATTTTAGTCAGAAGCGGGTGGGCCAGACATCCAGGATGGGACCCCGGAAATCCGGCGATAGCGATAGAACAGAAACCGCTCCATGTCCGACCCCATTGCCGGATGTCCGGCCACTAGAGGAGTTCGACCGACGAGAACTGACAGGGCCCAGATGTCCGGCATGGATGCCGGATGTCCGGCCCATGGACAGTGAACAGAGACGGTTTGAGTGTGTGTGTGTGTGTGTGTGTGTGTGTATGTATATATATACTCCGCCTAGGAGAATTATAGTCATAGTACCTCCATTATCAAGGAACTAGATATGCATAGAAATGGACCCATAATAAGAAAACTATGATTGATTGATGCAACATATGAGCAGTGACCGAGGTCACCATGTTTGAGCATATGAGACATGTTACCGCAAATATGAATCCTTGGGTACATATTCTCTACTCCATCATTTTAAAGCACCATAGTTCGAGGAACATGATAACTTTGAGAGTGTTTGTTTCATTTATGCATTATATAGAGAGAAGGCAATTCATGAGTTGAATCTCTCCCCCTAAATATATGCCTACATCTAGATCAACATGAAGTAACTATATGCATAGGTACAAGATTTCACATAATGTTATCAAGCTCCAAGATACCAAGTTCACGCCTAAGTTGACAAAACCTTGCTTCATCCAGTGGTTTGGTGAAAATGTCGGCAAGTTGCATATCTGTACCAACATGAGCAATATCAATGTCACCCTTTTGCACATGGTCTCTCAAGAAGTGATACCTAATATCAATGTGCTTGGTGCGAGGATGATCAATAGGATTCTCAGCAATCTTGATGGCACTTTCATTATCACATAGAAGAGGCACATGTGTATAGGTGATACCATAATCCTTCAAAGTTTGCCTCATCCATAGTAATTGAGTTGCACATCTTGCGGTTGCAATGTATTCTGCTTCGATGGTGGAGAGAGAGACACACAATTTTGCTTCTTCGAGGACCAACTTACCAAGGAGCGTCCAAGAAACTAACATGCACTGGAGGTAGACTTCCGTCCCACTTTGTCTCCGACCCAATCCGCATCCGTGTACCTAATGAGATCGAACTTGGCATCCTTGGGTTACCATAGACCCAACTTTGGGGGTGTGAACAAGGTATGTAATAATATGCTTAACCGCCTTATGATGACTTTCCCTAGGGGAACCTTGAAATCTTGCCCATATGCCTACACTTAACATGATGTCTGGTCTAGATGCACAAAGATAAAGCAATGAACCAATCATAGAGCAGTAAAGAGATGGGTTAAAAGGGATACCGTTGGTGTCCTCAGTGAGAACAAGTTTTGTTGGCATGGGTGTCTTACATGGACTTGCATTTGTCATATCAAACTTCTCTAAAATGTCCTTGAGGTATTTTGTTTGGGACAAGAAAATACCTTCTTGAAATTGTTGAATTTGAAATCCAAGAAAGAACTTCAAATCCACATTGAGTGAAATCTCAAAGGTCTTGGTCATGGAGGCCGCAAACTTCTTGCGCAAATGAATGTTAGGAGAACAAAAATATGATGCCATGTACATAGATTTGGCATAGGATCAAATCACCATTTTCCCTTTTAGTAAAAAGAGTGGGATCAATCACCCCTCTCACAAAACCATCATCGAGTAGAAACTTCTTAAGATGATCATATCAAAAACGAGGTGCTTGTTTGAGGCCATACAAATCCTTGTGAAGTTTATACACATAGTCTTTGTGATCGGGATCAACGAACTAGGGTGGTTGTGATACATATACTTCTTCTTGTAGGGGACCGTTAAGGAAAGCACTCTTTACATCCATTAAAGTGAAACCATTGAAAGCAGCATAAGCAAGTAAGATGCGAATAGATTTAAGACGGGCACCGAGAGCAAAGATCTCATCAAAGTACAAACCTTCAACTCATGAGTACCCTTGTGCCACTAAACTTGCCTTGTTTCGAATGATTATGCCATTTTCATCTTTCTTGTTTTTGAAGATCCATTTTGTTCCAATAACATTGTGCTCCTTAGTTGGTCTCTTGAATAATGACCACACTTTGTTGCGTTCAAAACTGATAAACTCTTCTTGCATAGCAACGAGCCAATAATTTTCCATCAATGCATCTTGTACCTTGAGTGGCTCAACACTAGAGACGAATGAAAAGTGAGCACAAAAGTTTGTCAATTGTGTACGAGTGACTCTACCTACCGATATGCAGTACGAGCTCCTACCAGCCGGTCGTGTTGATGTTGATCAAATTCTTAAAGGCATATCAGTAGGTAGACTCAATAGGTGTGAGAGTTTGATCCATAACCAACAAATATGACCTCAATTGTTTTGGATTGAAAGTTTCCTAACCGTTCTCTCTTGTTGAGAATGAATCACTTGCACCCAAATACACGAAAGTACTTGACATTTGGTGTGTTCCTGGTTAGGAGCTCGTATAGAGTCTTCTCCAATATCGTGCGGAGGAAGAGCCAGTTTGATGCATGGCATGCGGTGTTGACAGCCTTGGCCCAAAAACTATGTGGTGACTTGTACTCATCCAACATGGACCTTGCCATTTCCACAAGTGTATGTTTCTTCCTCTCAGCTATACCATTTTGTTGAGGAGTGTAGGGTGTGGAATATTGATGCTCAATCCCCTCATCACCACTACAAAAAAATACACTTCCATGATGATACGTGCTTCTCACAGTAGGTCATGTTTTCTGTCATGTATGTACATTCATGGTGATTTTATGGCAGAATCAAGATAGTCATACATGTGCTGTCATAGAAGTGTTCCATGACAGTACCAAAATTATCATCACAGAAGTGTTCACTTCCATGACGATAAATGACGCGTCATGGAAGTGCTTTCGTCAAGGGTAACCGACACGTGGCATCCACCATAACGGGTCGCCGTTAAGCTATCGTGTCCGGTTTTGGATCCGACAACCCGTTAACAGCCTGGACCAATGGGGATTTTCCATGTGTAAAATTCTCATTGGCCGAAGGAAACACGTGTTAGCTCGTCATTAGGTCAAATAGGCACCTATGATATGTCGACACATGCGATGGCCCAACGCTGGCCCATATAGCTTACAAAGGCCGGCCCGTTTGACTTGGTCAAAAGTTAGCGGGCCGGCCCATGAAAAGCCTGTTAACGGTATGTTTGCATATAGCCCATTTTATGGCCCGGTAACTCACGACCCGTTAGGTCCTTCTCGAAATTGGCCCAATAATGTCATGTGGGCCGTCAAATATAACACTAGCCTGTTTCACTTTTGGCCCATGTATTTCCCACGACGTCTTTCGGCCCATATGAGGTCTTACGTATCTTTAGGCCCTTTAGTGGCCCACGGTGACTCTGGCCCATAACGAACAATAATTTTTTTTGTACCCGTTAATGGCCCATGATTCACATGGGCCGTTTCCAGCCTGTGTTAGCTTTCGGCCTACTAACGACCCATAAGTTCTTGGGCTCCTTTCTGGCCCTCGATTACTTCCGGCCTGTTACTGGCATGTTCCCCTAATGGGCCAAATTTGGCCCATGGTTAGAATCAGCCCGTTTGTGGCATGTTAACCCATTGCGCCATTTCCAGCCCGTCCTATATTCTGGTCCATTAACGACATGTTATGCCTGTGATAGAATTATGCCTTTGCTGAATTACGCCCGTTTATGGCCCATGTGGACCCATTTATCCGATGGCTTGAGGCCCACCGATTCTACGATCCGTTGGAGGCCCATTTATTCGACGACCCATAGGAGGCCCATGGATCCTACGGCCTGTAGCAGGGTCAAGGTTACCATGGTCCGTATATGGCCCAGGGTTGTTACGGCCACTAGCAAACCAGGGAAAAAGAAGAGTAGAAAATAAATAAGCTAGAAACTAACGCCAAGCTATTAAGGAGATTGCACATATTAGATCCAATGGGCATCAAAGTTCACCACCACTTCAAATATAGGGAACACCCTACACCATACGAAAATGGCTTGCTGTTTTCTTCAGCCGGTGGCTACACGTTAAGAACAAATTTTGTATTGCAACAAAACAAATTACAACCATAAAACAAAAGGAAGGTTGGCATAAAAGTTAACAGTCTGGCAGATAAATGCACCACCAGAAGTTCAGAAGCTCGGTTTGTTTAACCTGACTATTACATTTTCATGTTGTACTATCCGATGGAGCACCATAACATTCGCCTTCATTTCTCCTAGGCTCCTGAACAACATAGCAAATGTCTGATAGTCTGGTTTCAAAACCATGCATATCTTGATGACATCGAACAATGGTTGTCCTTGTTTCACAAAGGGTCTCTGTTAGGGAATGGACTTGTGTCTAGAGCGCAGATATAACATTGTTTTGAGCTTGCATATCTTGATCATGAGGCAGTTTGGACAAGATTGCCTTAACAACCAACCTAGTATTACGCAGGAACGTGCTTTTGGCACTGTTAGTGGACAGGTACTAACCCACTGCACCAAGAGGTGACATTGCGGTTATAGTTGCCTCGCCACCTTCAGAAGGTGGCGGTTCCACCATTTTTTCCATGGCTTGCCGAAAAGTTAAGTTTTTACATTAGTAGTACCAGAACAGGAGATATTAAGGAGGTAGCAAAACCAAACAAAATAAGTTTGGTCTATATACAGAACTTATTCTGGTGAACCCGTGTAAAATATTAGTTCTATTTTACTGCAAAGTACATAATAAAACCAGGCTCCAAACATATGGCCATGTACCATGGCTAATGTATTGTCTATGTCTTCACATTGTATTAACAGCTAAGGATAAAGAGACAAAGCTTATAATACGGTAAGCATAGTATGGCATCATTCATATGACAAAACAACTGAGAATAGACAAACACGCAATTGTAACATTGTGTGGGCAAGTCTAGCACGGGACTAGATTACAGATCAAGATCAAAGGAACATCACTCCTCTCTTTTAAACCTTGTAAGGTGCAATGATACGCTAAGACAATTGTGTATAAAATTGAAAAGAGTAATAGACTTATGACCCACACGTATAGGGGATCTATCGTAGTCCTTTCGATAAGTAAGAGTGTCGAACCCAACAAGGAGCGGAAGGAAATGATAAGCGGGTTTCAGTAATGTATTCTCTGCAAGCACTGAAATTATCGGTAACAGATAGTTTTGTGATAAGGTAATTCTAACGGGTAACAAGTAACAAAAGTAACTAAGGTGCAGCAAGGTGGGCCAATCCTTTTTGTAGCAAAGGACAAGCCTGAACGAACTCTTATATAAAGCAAAGTGCTCCCGAGGACACATGGGAATTATTGTCAAGCCAGTTTTCATCATGCTCATATGATTCGCGTTCGCTACTTTGATAATTTGATATGTTGGTGGACCGGTGCTTGGGTGCTGCCCTTCCTTGGACAAGCCTCCCACTTATGATTAACCCCTCTCGCAAGCATCCGCAACTATGAAAGAAGAATTAAGGTAAACCTAACCATAGCATGAAACATATGGATCCAAATTAGCCCCTTTACGAAGCAATGCATAAACTAGGGTTTAAGCTTTTGTCACTCTAGCAACCCATCATCTACTTATTACTTTCCAATGCCTTCCCCTAGGCCCAAACCATGGTCAAGTGTCATGTAGTCAACGTTCACATAACACCACTAGAGGATAGACAACATACATCTCATCAAAATATTGAATGAATACGAAATTCACATGATTACTTATAACAAGACTTCTCTCATGTCCTCAGGAACAAACATAACTACTCACAAAGCATATTCATGTTCATAATCATAGGGATATTGAATAGCATTAAGGATCTGAACATATGATCTTCCACCGAATAAACCAACTAGCATCAACTACAAGGAGTAATCAACACTACTAACACCCCACAGGTACCAATCTGAGGTTTTGAGACAAAGATCAGATGCAAGAGATGAACTAGGGTTTGAGAGGAGATGGTGCTGGTGAAGATGTTGATGGAGATTGACCCCCTCTCGATGAGAGGATCTATGGTGATGACAATGGCGGTGATTTCCCCCTCCCGGAGGGATGTTTCCCCGGCAGAACAGCTTCGCCGGAGCCCTAGATTGGTCCTGCCAGGTTCTGCCTCAAGACGGCGGCGCTTCATCCCAAAAGCTTCTCTATGATTTTTTCCAGGGAAAAAGACACCATATAGCAGAAGATGGGAGTCGGGGACTGCCAGGGGGCCCACGAGGTAGGGGGCGCGCCCAGGGGCTAGGGCGTGCTCTTCACCCTCGTGGCTGACTGGTGGTCCCCATCTGGTGCTTTCTTCGCCCAGTATTTTTAATATATTCCAAAACTAATCTCCGTGAAGTTTCAGGACTTTTGGAGTTGTGCAGAATAGGTCTCTAATATTTGCTCATTTTCAAGTCCAAAATTCCAGCTGCCGGCATTCTCCCTCTTCATTTAAACCTTATAAAATAAGAGAGAAAAGGCATAAGTATTGCGACATAATGTGTAATAACAGCCCATAATGCAATAAATATTGATATAAAAGCATGATGCAAAATGGACGTATCAACTCCCCCAAGCTTAGACCTCGCTTGTCCTCAAGCGAAAGCCGATATCAAAAAATATGTCCACATGTTTAGAGATAGAGGTGTCGACAAAATAAAATATGGACATGAGGGCATCATGATCATCTTTAGAACAACAACATATATTGTCATATGATTTCTTATGCTAAAGTAACAGTCCATTCACAAGGTAAAGTATGAATCTGAAACTTCACTAAAAACTAATAAACTATGATCTCAGTCATTGAAACAATTGCAATTTATCATAACATAGGAAAGAGTCAATATAAGAGCTTTTCAGCAAGTCCACATACTCAACTATCATTTAGTCTTTCACAATTGCTAACACTCACATGATACTTATGGGTACAAAGTTTCAATCGGACACAGAGAAAGATATGAGCTTATAGTTTCGCCTCCCAACCTTTTACCTCAAGGGTAATGTCAACAATAATACTTTATGAAAACCTACATTCAAGTGGATATCTCTACTCCTAATGTCTCATTTGGTAGTCTCTGCTCACCAGTTAAATTTCGTCCCACCACCACCGATTTTTTTCGTCCTTCCTCCCGTCGAACCAAAAAAACGCCTAGCGATGTCCCACGCAGTCGAAGGCAAACCTCCTGTCGCACCAGAGAAAAAGGCCAAAAATAACCTACAAAAAAATCTATGAAATTAAACCAGCAAAAAAAACTGCTAAACGAACCGCACGCACGTCCGAGTGACGCCTCCTGCTCCTCTCGATCCCCTCGACCTACGATCTGTGACTGCAGATGCACGAGATCGCCACTGCCGCGGACCTCGCAAGGAAGACACGGACGAGATCCCAATCCGCTGCTCCTCCTCTCCCGAGATGCAGCCGCCGCCGCCGAACCAGGGAGACACCAGTGACCGTCACCGCCGTCGTGGATCACCAGGACTCCGCCGCCTGCACCGCCACCGCCGTGCCTCAGATACGTCACGGATCACCGGGACGCGACTATCGCAGATCACTAGGACACCGCCGGCAGCGGCGCCTGAGATACCAGCGACCGACGGCGGCGCCTCAAATATCGGCGACCGGCGGTGATCTAAGATCAACGAGTCGGCGCCACATCCCTGGTACTTCCCTCCCCCATCCGCCAACCCTCTACCCTCCCCCTCTACAAAGGCCAGTGCGGCCCTGTCCGTCCGACCTTTCCGGACGTGACCAAGGATGGTTGTGCATCCCGACGCCTCTCTTCTCCATTGATCCCCCATCTCCTCAAGGTGAATCTTCTCTAGAAGGTACCCCTCTCCTCTCCAACGATCCACCATCTCCTCTTCTGTTTTTATCCCTCGATTGGTAACCCAAGAACTTGATGGCTCTGGACTGAGATGTAGACTTCCCAGTGGAACTACCTGTGCGCAGGAGGATCTGATGATGCCGAACGCAACCATGGAGGACTAGGAGCACGGGGAGAGGATGTGGGAGTGGGTGGTCTCCGTGGTTAGCTACTTCGCTTTTATTTTTGATGGTCTGAGGTAGGAGAGCTAGATGCACACCCTTAGCTCGACTTTTATGATTCAGTTCCGTCAGAGTAGCTTTTACATGAGAAATGCGCCGACATATTCAGCCAGAGTACTGGGCTTTGGACTGTGAACTTCTTCTAAGCTCACCTCGAACCCGTGAAAAATAAAATCATGTCAGTGGAACTTTGTGTACTTTTTCCATAGCATTCATTTATAATCAGTTAATTTGGTCAGAAAACGATTTTGCTGTGCGTACAACAGTTAGACATATTTTTTTTTTTACAATCCTGATTTAAGCCACACATCTCACAGAGCTGAAGTGATCCAGCAATTGACAGATGCATATCATCCAGATCCAGGGGTACGTATAGCATCTGCAATCTCATCTGGGAGTGTCGTACGTATAGCATCCAGGATGGCTATTTAAAACTTTGATAGCATTACTCGTCAGAAAAATGTCATCCAAAAGTTGAAGTGAGCTCAAAACAAGTGAATTCATAAACACTTGAAAACCAAAAACTGAACTGAGGTTTTACTTTGTTTGTCATGCAAACTTCAGGTTTAGCTTGACCCATCTAATACTAATATGGGAGATGGACAGGACATTCTAGGTATAGTTCGTAGTTCATATGAGTGGTGATTCACTTGATCCTTGCTCTTTGTGAGACCTGTTTTGATGTATCCAATTCCATGATCTTCAGATCATCAAATTGTTGAGGAGGAAGAAGGCATTGTGCTTGGAGGCGGGACTGACAGTGACTATCAAGAGATACCTATATGGTTAACCTGTTGAGACCAATGTCCAAGAGTAAGATGCCCGACCCTCCCCCTCTGCTACCATCGTTGGTTTTTTCAAATTGATTGTTTAGTCAAAGAATTTGATTTTATGGTTAACATGTTCGTCTTGGATTTCCATCGCCCGCTAGAACTTGTCTCATTCTCGCAGATTCATTCATGTGTCGGACCACATGTGTACAAGTGATTTCCGCATAGCTTTTGTGTATGATGGCAGGAGGACTAACTACAACCTCGCCTGCCTCAGGGTCCAGAGAGGTCCAAGGCGGCACAACCAACTGCCTATGCATCCATATGCTGGCAATTTACTTTGACTGTTAGTCGTTGACCATGAGCAATAATCTGTCAATTAATTTGATGCTTTAGTTAACTTGTCATTTGCTGAATTATTGGTTAAGCATCGTGCATGTCTTTGTTTGATTGTTAGTTGGTGACCATTAGCAAGAAGTTGTAGGAGGTTAAAATCATGTGCCAACTCTCTTTAAAAAAACTGCCAACTTAATTAATGAATCATGTCGAATTGTAGACGCAGTGAACAGATTTGAAAACTATCGGTGTTACATATTTGCTAATACTATCCGTGTACACGTCTAATGCCCTTTCTAATGTTTCTCACTATCGAGATTATGCTTTTTTTAAAACTGTTTGTTTTGTTTGGCGTCAATCTAGAACAAAATCTGTTTTGATTCCACTCTGGACAATCTTCAAAGAGATGCTAATTCTTCATGATTACTAACTTGATGTCAGAAATATTAATTTCGTCTGTCCTATTTTGGTTTCTTTCAGTTCAGTGTGGTAATCTGCAGCAATCAAGTTAACAAATCTGAAGCATTTTAGCAACGCAACGGTGCAAGTGCTCTTTTGGTGGAAGATGAAGCTTTTGTTGGACTTGTGATGTTTTTTCTGAAGAAGACTGACAATGAACTCAAAAGATAGATGTCATGCGGTATTTGTGATATAGAACTAAATGATCCAGGACTATAGTAGCTCCTGAAAGGATGGCATTCTTCATATTGTGATGCAACGTCATGATACTAGGTTGTTCCTATTTGTTCGGATGCAAGTTCTATAATAGTAGGTTGCTACTACGGGATTACCTAATGTTGCTTCATGTCTGTTATATCTTCCAATATTTACAGAAACTTCCGAAACTAACACCAGGTCAGGACATTCTGATGATAACCTTCCAGTTTTACTGAATCATTGTTACTTGAGTAATCTCTATTCCTAAAGTGTTCTTCAAAGGTGCTCATCAAATCTGTCGATACACAACACTGCAGTTATTGGTGGTTTACACCGGATAGTTTCTAGACCTTTATCGCAAGATGGACGAACTTGGCATCTGAGCCAGTAATCTACCTCATCAATAGTGTGATGTCCCTTTGCATGAAGTTAGGCCAACATCAGAAGGTCCGTAGCCTTTTTGAGGAGATGAAGGTGAAGAATATTAAGCCAGATAACCTCACATGTTGCCTTCTAATGACTAGCCATGTGGCATTGAACAAGATAGATGTTGTTGGAGAAGTTTTAGAAGAAATGCAAGAGAAGGATGTAGTCTAGGGTGGTCTGCATATAGCATGGTTTCTATCTACCCGAGTGTTGGTTTGGTTTTAAAAAACAGTCCGCTCCGAAGAAACTCAAGGGCCTTGCTTTTAGAAGGTAACATAAATATCTAGATTGATTGTTCATGGTCCTGGGGCTGTTTGTTATAGTTCAGGCAAGAGTTTAGTCCATAATACTCAATTTCATCCTGCTTGCATCACCACCACCGTGTAATATAACATAGTACTATGCACAACGATGCATCAGCACTAAGCTCAACATCTAAATAACTTGAAATGTTGGCTCGAGTATTTTTACTTCATAAAAATGATTTTATTTTTCCTGATGCATTGCTATTTAGGCTTCATTATTCTGCAATTTCTGTCAAAGTAATAAACATGACATGTATAATTTGGTAATGAACCGCAAAATATATAGATGTCCCTTGTTTTGTTATTTAGGCTTCATTATTCTAAAAAATATATTTATTACTTTGGTTACTCAGATTACCACAAAATATATAAGTTATTTAGGCTTATATTTTGTTATTGTTCTACAAAATATATAAGTTGTTTAGGCATATACAATAACTTAGCGCAGAATATATTTTGTTATTTAGGCTTCATTATTCTACAATTTCTGGCAAATCAATAAACATGCCATAC
>NC_041383.1:421773563-421875293 GCF_002162155.2 Triticum dicoccoides | reverse complement strand
TCCCCTGTTGCAACGTACAACCTCTTTTCCTTTATTTCCTTTCTTAATATTAAAGGGAGGTGAGTTTCTTTAAATAGTTTACATTGTTTATAAAATTTTAAAACCATGGGAAAGTAGTGCATCAAGGAAGGTTCACCACTAGACCCCCCTGATTGCAACAAAACATCCTTTATGTTGGTTTTTTGTGGTAATTATGTATTTAACAAAACTCTCGTGTTCTGCTGGCGCGCGCCGTTGTTCCTCTGCAAGTGCCACTTTGCTGCAACCACTCTGTCATTCATGAAGAATGTGAAGGCAAGCCTCCATTCAAGGGAGCGCGGCTAGCAACTAGACCCTCTAGGTGGAAGCGATCTTGAGCAGCGAAGAGCAGATGCTCTGACAAGGCGAGCGTGGTTGCAGGCGACTGTTACACGTGTCGAGTTTGCTGATGAGATTTCTGTCTCAAAAGGCGAGCATGAGGCCACCACAAGGTAAACCCTCCTGTACAACAAGTACGAACAATTAGGCAACAATATAATATTTCAACGATGGGCATGTCTACATATTTTTTTTTGGTTGAGCACAATTGTATATTGCTAAAAGGGAATATTTCAATTTGGTTGTTGTAACATCCCAAATTTTCCAATTTGGAATGTTATACATAGATCATAATTGCATATCATATTTTATTGCATTTTGGTTGATTCTAGAAATTGTAAGCAACTCAAGGACCCACGGAGAGAATTGAGGATTTCGTTTATTTTTCATATTTAAGTTTTCTCAAATATTGAAAGAAGGATCAATTTGGTTTTAATCATTTTCTCTTCAAATATTTTCAATGTCAAAACAAAAGAGAGGGGATAAAATGACTTCTCCAAAATAAAAGAAATATTGGAGGAAAAATGTTAAAATCAAATAAGAATTTTATTTGGATTTTTATTGCTATTTTATTTGAATTAGAAAAAAATACGTTTTTCAAAATTGCATTAGTAACCCAAATAAATGTTCACTTTGTCCGCAATATTATTAGAGGACCGTGAAAATTTATTTCAGGATTTTTGGACTTCGTTTAACATTTTTTTTGTTTGTTTTTCTACGTCAGTTTTTTTTAAAAAGAAAAAAAAACGCACCGACTTAACGGGCCGTGCCTGAGCCGGACTCCGCCCCGGCCGGACTTTAAAGGGCGAGGCCCAATAGCCCCCAGCGCCGCTAGCCCTGCCCGAAACCCTAGCGCCGCCGCCGCCACTTCGCGCAGCCGTCGCTAGCCGCTGCCGCCGCCGCCCTCCCGTCGGAGTCGCCGCCGCCGCCACCGATCCCGCCGCCACCGTTGCCACTCGCCGGAGGTAGATGCCGCCGCCACCGCCGTTTTGGTTTTTCTCAGACAACCATTTGTTTTTTAGAAACCTAGATCTGTTTTTTTAGAATAGATCGGTTTGTTTTTTTGGTTTAGTTAATTAGCGGACGTTCGTCCGTACATTCGTCCGTACGTTTGTTTTAACGAACGTTGTTCGTCAGTTAGTCGCAGACAACGAACGTTCGTTCGTTAGCCTGTTCGTCTCGTCTTTTTTTCCAGGGGTTTTCAGCCATTATTTCTGATCGTGGTTTCTGCCCTGATCTTTGTTCTAGTATATCTTTTAGCTCGTTTATCCAAATTAGATGAAACAAGCGCCTAGATCTTCATCTCGAAGCCCTCTTTCTGTTTAGCCAACTTGAACATGATTTTGGTATTGTAAAATTTGGCTTTAGTCCAGATTAGTAAACGATTCTTGTTTCTTTCATAGTTTGAGCTCCATTTGATTTGATTCTTTTTGCAAACTGGAGTTCTTCAGTTGAACTTTTTGTTTAGACCTTCTTATTTGAGTTTTACCTGTGCTTCTAGTTGAGTGCTTATGTATGCTTTTGTTTGTTTGCGATAGAATTTCTGGAGTGCGAAGCGTGCTACTACGAGTCTCTAGGTTTTGCGGATCATCAGCAAGGCAAGTAAGACTTTGATCATATCCCTTTATTACCCAGTTTTTATGCATTAGTTCCAATCCTCAAATATTGCATGGTTAGGATTTGAATAACATGTGGGTTTGAGAAGTAGATGATGAGGTAGAACCTACTGCCCTTTTTATATCAAACCTTTGGGAGTTACTTCTACGTTATGCTCAGGATTGCTATGCTATGCTCATAGACGTGGATTGAGTGAGTGTATCCATGACAGATGTGAGTATTGTTAATTAACGGTTAACTTAAGGTGGCTACTTAAATATAGATCTGGGTGGATTGGTTGATGCACCTTGGAGTACCCAGTGGTTGTCAGGGCGCCTGGAGAATCCAGTGTTGTCCTAGGATATCCCGGAGTACCCGTGTGATCATCCTACGGTTCGCCACCCAGGCTCAAAGGGATCATAAGATTATTCATGCTAGAAACTTCCGTGTGCAGCCACAAGCTATTATGGGCTCTAGCATAGTTGAGTAAGTTGTATGACCTCTTTCATTGGTGGGCTAGGAGATGTAGGGGAAAGTAGGTGTAACTATCCATCCAGAGTAAATAGTTGGTGTTTCTGAAAGACTGTGTCTTTGTCATCCGTTTCTCAAACACCATGTAATGCGAGAAATCTAACGGAGGAGATCGAGTCTTGTGGGGAAAGTGCGCAAACCTCTGCAGAGTGTACAAACTAATCATGATTAGTCGTGTCCCCGGTTATGGACATCTTGAGTATCTGGTACTTGAATTATTGATTTGATCTCATCACTTTAATTTAAATTTGTTGGGTTAATTGATATTGCTTAATTGGGACTGAGTTGGAGGAACCTTCTCAATGTTTAACAACCACCATGATAGTTAAATAAATTTTATTCTTTTGTTGTAGGAAAAAATTGGCTTTATGCAAAAAGAGTAACCATAGAGCTTTCCACCAGCCATATATACATGTAGTGATAGCATTTTATCTGTTCATTACTCTATCTGTTATATTGCCAGCATATTCTATGTGCTGACCCGTTTCGGGCTGCAACATATCATGTTGCAGACTTTTCAGACGACGAGTAAGGTGCCATAGGTCGTTGTCGTTCACTCAACTATGCTGTTGGAGTTGATGGACTCACTTTATCTCCAAGCCTTCCGTTGTTATCTTATTTAGATGGCCTTAAGACATATTATTGTAATAAGTTTTCTTTTGAGACATTCGATGTAATAAGTGTGAGATTGAAACTCTATTATAAATCCTCAAGTACTGTGTGTGTCAGCATTATCGATCCAGGGATGACACTGATGCACAGAGACTAGACTGTTTGAGGTATGGTCGCTACAAGATGGTACCAGAGCCAGGTTGACTGTAGGACATGACCACTAAGCTAAAACCATAGGTCACTCTTCTCTACTCATTTCTGACTCCTCTCCCTTTTCTACTCTATAGGATGGCGAACTCAAGGAACAAGTTTACTCCGTCGGATGAAGACACCCCTTTTGGACGACACTTGAAGGAAGTTACTAGGTACCTGAACATCGGAATACCAAGCTTCAACAGGACATACATCGCCACTTTACCAGAAGAGGAGCGTTGGATGATTCGAGTTCAAGTTCCAGGAAGGACGTTCATGCCAGTCACTCAGCCCATAGAGTTTTCCTTTGATGCATCAACCTGGAGTCTAGGAAAGAGCATGGCAGCCCACATCGCCATGGGATGCATTGGAGAAGTTTACCACAAGGATCTCAAGGACAGTATCTACCAGATATGTGGGCGCCGAGATGAGCAATGGGAGATGAGAAGCACCAGGAGGGACAGGTCCATTGCAGCTTTCATCCAGGAGTTAAACCAGCACATTCGTCGCCAAGAGAACTAGATGTGCGGAGGCATGATAGATCTGAAGAAGGCAATGACCAGGATTACGGAGCTAGAGGAGGAACTCAAGTCTACATGTGATGGATATGAGGAGGAAATGACGATACTAGTGGAGAAGAATGACGACCTGACCAGGAAGCTAGGAGTATTCATGGGAGACACCGCGCCAGGAGGAGATGACAACGATTCCAAGGACATTCGTTCGGAGGACTACATCATCATCGACGACACCGACTCATACACCGATGATAGCGATGATGACTATGTTGATGAAGCTGGAGCAGATATCATGGAGTCTTCTACGGATCAAAACTTCTACTCAACCACCATATCAGTAGTAGTATTCCCCATGTATATAGTATAGTCCGAGCACTTTTGTAACGATAGTTAGACCGATTGTAAGCCCTTCTTTGAATTGATTGGTGTGATATGATTGTGTTTGTCTCATGTGCATATGGGTAGTGTTTTCTCTCTGGACCTCATTCTATTCTATTTTCTCACCTTTTCTAAACCCATCAGATGCCTCCGAGACGTGACAATGGATTTGCTTTTCCACCGGAGCTCACTCAATTAATCCAGCAGCAGAATACCCTGATGCAACTGTTAGTTTAGAATCAAAACCAAGGTTCTTAGAACACCTATGTTAGTAAGCTTGCCAGGAGCAGAGCATATGGCAAGCCAAGGATGTTTTCAGATGCCATTAACCATAGGTAGGCATGTTTTCCCCTCAGATCTGATAATTCTGGAGTCGCAAGGGTTGGATGTGATATTGGGTATGGATTGGCTATCGATGTATGGAGGAAACATCGATTGCGCCAGTAAGTCAATTATGCTCACCACCCCAGAAGGAAGAAGGATCAAGTATGTATCATGGCATGTGCCGAAGAGGACTCAAGTGAATTCCTTATCGGGAGTTGTACAGGAGGAAGTACCAGTGGTGAAGGATTACCCCGATGTATTTCCGGAGGAGTTGCCAGGCATGCCACTGGATAGAGACATTGAGTTTTTGATTGAGCTTTTGCCAGGCACATGGCCAATATCAAAGAGACCGTATTGGATGCCCACACATGATTTGGAGGAAATTAAGCAGCAGATTAAGGAGTTACTGGATAAAGGGTATATTCGACCAAGTTCGTCACCTTGGGGAGCCCCAATACTTCTAGTGGAGAAGAAGGATGGATCATTGAGGATGGTTGTTGATTATCGTGCATTGAATGAAGTGACGATCAAGAACAAGTACCCACTGCGGATGATCAATGATTTGTTTGACCAATTGCAAGGAGCTAAAGTATTTTCCAAGATCGATCTGCGATCAGGATATCATCAGTTGAGGATTCGAGAGCAGGATATACCTAAGACAGCTTTTACCACAAGGTACGGGCAATATGAGTATATCGTTATGTCATTTGGTCTGACTAACGCGCCTGCCTATTTCATGAACATGATGAACAAGGTGTTTATGGAATTCTTGGATAAGTTCGTCGTGGTGTTCATTGATGATATATTGGTCTACTCAAAGAATGAAGAGGAGCATAAGGAGCATTCGCATTTGGTTCTTGAGAAGCTCAGAGAACATCAGTTATATGCCAAGTTCAGCAAGTGTGAATTTTGGTTGAAGGAAGTTGGATTCCTCAGACATGTTATATCCGAAGAAGGAATAGCAGTAGAACCTACCAAGGTTGTTTCTGTGACTAAATGGGTGGCACCCACGTCAGTTGGAGAGATCAGGAGTTTTCTTGGACTCGTAGGTTATTACCGGAGGTTCATTGAGAATTTCTCCAGGATTGCAAAGCCCATGACAGAATTGTTGAAGAAGGACACCAAGTTCAAATGGACTGAGGAGTGTGAAGCCAATTTTCAAGAGTTGAAGAAACCTTTGGTTACAGCCCCAGTGTTGATTCTTCCAGACCAACGAAAGGATTATCAAGTGTATTGCGACGCTTCACGTCGAGGGACTTGGAGCAGTGCTTATGCAGGAGGGAAGAGTTGTGTCATATGCCTCACGACAGCTTAAACCTCATGAGCAAAATTATGCTACACATGATTTGGAGTTAGTAGTCGTAGTGCATGTGTTGAAGACATGGAGATATTTCCTCATCAGAAATCACTGTGAGGTATACACGGATCACAAGAGTTTGAAATGTATCTTCGCACAGAAGGAGTTGAATCTCAAGCAGAGGATATGGTTGGAGCTCATTAAGGATTATGATATGAAGTTGCACTATCATCCCGGAAAGGCTAATGTAGTAGCAGATGCATTGAGTCGCAAGAGTTATGTTAATACGCTCATGACCGGAGGATTACCCAAGGAGTTAGCAGAGGATCTTCCTAAGCTATGTTTGGAAATAGTTCCGAGAGGTTATGTAGCAACATTGGAAATTCATTCCACTTTAATGGATAAGATCAGAGAAGCTCAAAAGATTGATACATCCATTTTGCCTCATGCTTTTATATCAATATTTATTGCATTATGGGCTGTTATTACACATTATATCTCAATACTTATGACTATTCTCTCTTATTTTATAAGGTTTACCATGAAGAGGGGGAATGCCGACAGCTGGAATTCTGGCTGGAAAAGGAGCAAACATTGGAAACCTATTCTGCACTGCTCCAAAAGTCCTAAAACTCCACGAAACATATTTTTAGATTTATTAAGAATTATTGAGCGAAAGAAGTACATCAGGGGCCCACACCCTGGCCAGGAGGGTGGGGGGCGCGCCCCCCCTAATGGGCGCGCCCCTGTCTCCTAGGCCCCCTGGTGGCCCTCCGGTGTCCATCTTTCGCTATATGAAGGCTTTTACCCTAGAAAAAATCATGGGCAAGCTTACAGGACGAAACTCCGCTGCCACGAGGCAGAACCTTGGCGGAACCAATCTAGGGCTCTGGCGGAACTGTTCTCCCGGGGACACTTCCCTCCGGGAGGGGGAAATCATCACCAACGTCATCACCAATGATCCTCTCATCGGGAGGGGGTCAATCTTCATCAACATCTTCACCAGCACCATCTCCTCTCAAACCCTAGTTCATCTCTTGTATCCAATCTTGTATCCAAAACCACAAATTGGTACCTGTGGGTTGCTAGTAGTGTTGATTACTCCTTGTAGTTGATACTTATTGGTTTACTTGGTGGAAGATCATATGTTCAGATCCTTAATGCATATTATTACACCTCTTATTATGAACATTAATATGCTTTGTGAGTAGTTACGTTTGTTCCTGAGGCCATGGGTGAAGTCTTGCTATTAGTAGTCATGTGAATTTGGTATTCGTTCGATATTTTGATGAGATGTATGTTGTCTCTCCTCTAGTGGTGTTATGTGAACGTCGACTACATGACACTTCACCATTATTTAGGCCTAGAGGAAGGCCTAGGGAAGTAATAAGTAGATGATGGGTTGCTAGAGTGACAAAAGCTTAAACCCTAGTTTATGCGTTGCTTCGTTAGTGGCTGATTTGGATCCATATGTTTCTTGCTATGGTTAGGTTTACCTTAATACTTTTGTTGTAGTTGCGGGTGCTTGCAATAGGGGTTAATCATAAGTGGGATGCTTGTCCAAGTAAGGGCAGTACCCAAGCACCGGTCCACCCACATATCAAATTATCAAAGTACCGAACGCGAATCATATAAACGTGATGAAAACTAGCTTGACGATAATTCCCATGTGTCCTCGGGAGCTCCTTTCTCATTATTAGAAATTGTCCAGGGTTATCCTTTGCTACATAAAGGATTGGGCCACCTTGCTGCTCTTTATTTACTTTGTTTACTTATTACTTGTTTCTATTTATGTTATCACAAAACTATCTATCACCTACAATTTCAGTGCTTGCAGAGAAAACCTTACTGAAAACCGCTTATCATTTCCTTCTGCTCCTCGTTGGGTTCGACACTCTTACTTATCGAAAGGACTACGATAGATCCCCTACACTTGTGGGTCATCTAGACTCTTTTCTGGTGCCGTTGCCAGGGAGTATAGCGCTTTTGGTGAGTGGAACTTTGTAAGGAAACATTTATTTAGTGTGCTGAAATTTTTGTTACTTGTCACTATGGAAACTAATCCTTTGAGGGGCTTGTTCGGGGTATCTTCGCCCCGACCAGTAGAGCAAAGAGTTGCTCCTCAACCTACTGAACTTTATGAAAATGTTTATTTTGAGTTTCCTTCGGGTATGATAGAGAAACTGCTAGCTAATCCATTTACAGGAGATGGAACATTGCATCCCGATTTACACCTTATCTTTGTGAATGAAGTTTGTGGATTATTTAAGCTTGCAGGTATTCCCGATGATGTTGTTAAAAGGAAGGTCTTCCCTTTATCTTTGAAGGGAGATGCATTGACATGGTATAGGCTATGTGATGATACGAGATCTTGGAATTATAAGCGATTGAAGTTGGAATTTCACCAGAAGTTCTATCCTATGCATCTTGTTCATCGTGATCGTAATTACATATATAATTTCTGGCCTCGCGAAGGAGAAAGCATCGCTCAAGCTTGGGGGAGGCTTAAGTCAATGTTATATTCATGCCCCAATCATGAGCTCTTCCGGGAAATGATTATTCAAAACAAATTATGCTCGGTTTTCTCTTAATAATCGCAACCTGCTCGATACTTCCTATGTTGGTTCTTATATGTTGAAGACTATTGATTTCAAATGGGACTTATTGGAAAGAATTAAACACAACTTTGAAGATTGGGGTTCCGACGATGGTAAGGAGTCAGGTATGACACCAAAGTTCAATTGTGTTAAATCTTTTATGGATACCGATGCTTTTCGTGGATTTAGCACTAAGTATGGACTTGACTCTGAGATAGTAGCTTCTTTCTGTGAATCTTTTGCTACTCACGTTGATCTCCCTAAAGAGAAGTGGTTTAAATATAATCCTCCTGTTGAAATGAAAGTAGTTTCACCTATCACAGTTGAAGAAAAGACTATCACTTACAGCGATCCTATTGTTCCTACTACTTATGTTGAGAAACCACCTTTTTCTGTTAGGATAAAGGATCATGCTAAAGCTTCAACTGTTGTTCGTAAGAGTAATACTAGGACTTATACACCTCCTGAGCAAATCAATGTTGAACCTAGTATTGCTATGGTTAAAGATCTCTTAGATGATGATTTAGATGGGCATGCTATTTATTTCTGTGATGAAACTGCTAATATTGCTAGACCAGATACTAAGATACATAGACCTGTCGTAGGCATGCCTGTTATTTCTGTTAAAATAGGAGATCATTGTTATCATGGTTTATGTGATATGGGTGCTAGTGCTAGTGCGATACCTTATGATTTATATAAATAAATTATGCACGAAATTGCACCCGTTGAATTATAATACATTGATGTTACTATTAAGCTTGCTAATAGGGATACCATTAAACCAGTTGGGATTGTTAGAGATGTTGAAGTTTTGTGTGGGAAAGTCAAATACCCTGCTGATTTTCTTGTTCTTGGTTCTCCACAAGATGCCTTTTGTCCCATTATATTTGGTAGACCCTTCTTAAACACTATTAATGCTAGGATTGATTGCGAAAAGGATGTTGTTACGATTGGCTTAGATGATATGACTCATGAGTTTAATTTTGCTAAATTTCGTACCCATGATAAAGAATTATCGAGTAAAGATGAAATAACTGGTCTTGCTTCTATTGCCGTGCCTCCTACTGATCCGTTAGAAAAATATTTGCTAGACCTTGAAAATGATATGTTTATGAAAGAAAGAAGGGAAATAGATGAAGTATTCCTTAAACAGGAACCTATTTTGAAACATAACCTTCCTGTTGAAATTCTTGGGGATCCCCCTCCACCAAAGGGTGATCCCGTGTTTGAACTCAAACCTTTACCTGATAATCTTAAGTATGCTTACCTTGATGAAAAGAAAATATATCCTGTTATTATTAGTGCTAACCTTTCAGAGCAAGAAGAAGAAAAATTATTGAAAACTCTGAAGAAGCACCGAGCTGCTATTGGATATACTCTGGATGATCTTAAGGGTGTTAGTCCCACGTTATGTCAACACAAAATTAGTTTGGAGGAAGGAGCCAAACCAGTTAGAGATCCTCAACTAAGATTGAATCCCAAGATGAAAGAAGTGGTAAGAAAGGAGATACTAAAGCTCCTTGAGGCAGGTATAATTTATCTCGTTGCTGATAGTGAATGGGTAAGCCCTGTCCATTGTGTCCCTAAAAGGGGAGGTATTACTGTTGTTCCTAATGATAAAGATGAATTGATTCCCGCAAAGAATTATTACAGGTTATAGGATGGTAATTGATTTTTGTAAATTAAATAAAGCTACTAAGAAAGATCATTACCCTTTACCTTTTATTGATCAAATGCTAGAAAGACTATCCAAACATACACATTTCTGCTTTCTAGATGGTTATTCTGGATTCTCTCAAATACCTATATTAGGGGAAGATCAATCAAAAACTACTTTTACTTGCCCTTTCGGTACTTTTGCTTATAGACGTATGCCTTTTGGTTTATGTAATGCACCTACTACCTTTCAAAGATGTATGATGGCTATATTCTCTGACTTTTGTGAAAAGATTTGTGAGGTATTCATGGATGACTTCTCCATTTGTGGATCCTCTTTTGTTGATTGCTTGAGCAACCTTGATCGAGTTTTGCAGAGATGTGAAGACACTAGTCTCATTCTGAATTGGGAAAAGTGCCACTTTATGGTTAATGAGGGCATTGTCTTAGGGCATAAGATTTCCGAGAGAGGTATTGAAGTTGACAAAGCCAAAGTTGATGCTATTGAAAAGATGCCATGTCCCAAGGGCATAAAAGGTATAAGAAGTTTCCTTGGTCATGCCGGTTTTTATAGAAGGTTCATTAAGGACTTTTCAAAGATCTCTAGGCCTCTGACTAACTTACTGCAAAAAGATATTCCTTTTGTCTTTGATGATGATTGTGTAGAAGCATTTGAAATACTTAAGAAAGCTTTGATCACTGCACCTGTTGTTCAGCCACCTGATTGGAATTTACCTTTTGAAATTATGTGTGATGCTAGTGATTATGCTGTAGGTGCTGTTCTAGGGCAAAGAGTTGATAAGAAATTGAATGTTATCCAGTATGCTAGTAAGACTCTTGATACTGCCCAAAGAAATTATGCTACTACTGAAAAAGAATTCTTAGCAGTTGTGTTTGCATGTGATAAGTTTAGACCTTATATTGTTGATTCCAAAGTTACTATTCACACTGATCATGTTGCTATTAAATATCTTATGGAAAAGAAAGATGCTAAGCCTAGACTCATTAGATGGGTTCTCCTGCTCCAAGAATTTGACTTACATATTATTGATAGAAAGGGAGCCGAGAACCCCGTTGGAGACAACTTGTCTAGGTTAGAGAATGTTCTTGATGACCCACTACCTATTGATGATAGCTTTCCTGATGAACAATTAGCGGTCGTTAATGCTTCTCGTACTGCTCCATGGTATGCTGATTATGCTAATTATATTGTTGCTAAATTTATACCACCTAGTTTCACATACCAGCAAAAGAAAAAGTTCTTTTATGATTTAAGACATTACTTTTGGGATGACCCACACCTTTATAAAGAAGGATTAGATGGTGTTATTAGACGTTGTGTACCTGAGCATGAACAAGAACAGATCGTATGCAAGTGTCACTCTGAATCATATGGAGGACACCACGCTGGAGATAGAACTGCACACAAGGTATTGCAATCTGGTTTTTGGCCTACTCTCTTCAAAGATGCTCGTAAGTTTGTCTTATCTTGTGATGAATGTCAAAGAGTTGGTAATATTAGTAGATGTCAAGAAATGCCTATGAATTATTCTCTTGTTATTGAACCGTTTGATGTTTGGGGCTTTGATTATATGGGACCTTTTCCTACCTCTAATGGTTATACACATATTTTAGTTGCTGTTGATTACGTTACTAAGTGGGTAGAAGCTATTCCAACTAGTAGTGCTGATCATTACACTTCTATTAAAATGCTTAAAGAAGTTATTTTTCCGAGGTTTGGAGTCCCTAGATATCTTATGACCGATGGTGGTTCACATTTTATTCATGGTGCTTTCCATAAGATGCTTGCTAAGTATGATGTTAATCATAGAATCGCATCTCCTTATCATCCGCAGTCTAGTGGTCAAGTAGAGTTGAGCAATAGAGAGCTCAAGTTAATTTTGCAAAAGACTGTTAATAGATCTAGAAAGAATTGGTCCAAAAAACTTGATGATGCATTATGGGCCTATAGAACTGCATACAAAAATCCTATGGGTATGTCTCCATATAAGATGGTTTATGGAAAAGCATGTCATTTACCTCTTGAACTTGAACATAAAGCATATTGGGCTATTAAAGAGCTCAATTATGACTTTAAACTTGCCGGTGAGAAGAGGTTGTTTGATATTAGCTCACTTGATGAATGGAGAGCCCAAGCTTATGAGAATGCCAAGCTATTCAAAGAAAAAGTTAAATGCTGGCATGATAAAAGGATACAAAAGCGTGAGTTAACGTAGGAGATTATGTGTTATTATTCAACTCTCGTTTAAGATTTTTTGCAGGAAAGCTTCTCTCTAAATGGGAAGGTCCCTACGTTATCGAGGAGGTCTATCGTTCTGGTGCCATAAAGATCAACAACTTCGAAGGCACAAGTCCAAGGGTGGTAAACGGTCAAAGAATTAAACATTATATTTCAGGTAATCCTATTAATGTTGAAACTAATATTATTGAAACCGTAACACCGGAGGAATACATAAGGGACACTTTCCAGAATGTTCAAGACTCTGAAAAGGAATAGGTATGTGGTACGGTAAGTAAACCGACTCCAAAACAACTCAAATGGCATTTTTATCAGTTTTGGATTATTTAAGAATTTTAGGAAGAAAGAAGTAGTCCGAAAGGGACACGAGGCCCCCACGAGAGTGGAGGGCGCGCCCACCCTTACTAGGCGCGCCCCCCTGTCTCGTGGGCACCTCGTGTGCCTCCCGAACTCCGTTTTCTTGCACGTTACATATTTTGGTCGGTAAAAATTCGTTATATATACTCCCGAAGGTTTTGACCACTCTATCGCGCAAATATCCTCTGTTTTCGTTTCAAGCTGTTTCTGTTTCAGATCTAGAGCATCATGGCATCTCCAAGCGCTCCCAAGGACAAGTTTTTCGAGAGGGTTATGAACCCCTATCTCGCGGAGGTGCTGCAACACCCTCAAACCATTGAGATGCGTGAGGGGGTGGTGCACATCCGTGATGTGGAGGGACCAAGGCGTACCGGAAGCATGGAGACAAAGCTCGAATATGTGGAGCAGCAAGTCTTCAAGTGCCAAGGGTTGGTGGAGCGTGGACTCAACACCAACCAGATGATGATCACAGAGTTCACCAACAACCACAAGCTAGATGCCAAAGTCATTGGGGAAACCATCTTCAAGCTTCAAGAGAAAATCGAGCACCTCCAAGCCCAGATCTATGACCTGCAAAACCAGAACTATGAGTATGAATATAGATTCAAAAGGATGAGTTCGGCTGCAGATTTAAGGATCCCGGAGACTCGATCATCCTTATACGATGGTGAGCCTATGCCTTGGAAGACGGACGACAAGCCTATATCATCAACAACTCCTACTTCACCACCTCAGAGGACATAATCACATGGGTATGGACACTCCCCTTGGCAACTGCCAAGCTTGGGGGAGGTGCCCCGGTATCGTATCACCATCACACTCCTATCTTTACCTTTTTATTTAGTTCGATCCTTTTAGTAGTATCTTAATCTAGTAGATTTAAGTTTTGATATCAAGTAGTTTTGAGTTTTGCTTTGTGATCTCTTTTTGTAATCGAGTCCATGAGCTATCTATAATAAAGATTAGTGTTGAGTCAAGGGCTTTGCTATGTTGCTATGATCTTGAGAAAGTAGAAAGAATTAAAGAGTTCTTATTGATCTTATGGTTAGTGATAACTTCACATATAGGAAGTATGAGGCATGAAAATTGTTGAGAGTTGATAAACGTAGTTTTGGTCATCGTTGCAATTAATAGGAAGTGATAAGGAAAGAGAGGTTCACATATAAATATACTATCTGTGACATCTTTTATGATTATGACCACTCATTAAGTATCACATGCTAAAAGAGTTGACGCTGGACAAGGAAGACAACGTAATGGTTTATGTTTTGTCACATCTCAGTTAAAGTATATTGTCATTGACCTTCCAAACATGTTGAGCTTACCTTTCTCCCTCATGCTAGCCAAATTCCTAGCACCAAGTAGAGATACTACTTGTGCTTCCATATTCCCTTAAACCCAGTTTGCCATGAGAGTTCACCATATCTACCTATGGATTGAGTAAGATCCTTCAAGTAAGTTGTCATCGGTGCAAGCAATAAAAATTGCTCTTTAAATATGCATGATTTATTAGTGCGGAGAAAATAAGCTTTATACGATCTTGTTATGGAAGCAATAAAAGCGACGGACTGCATAATAAAGGTCCATACACAAGTGGCAATATAAAGTGACGTTCTTTCGTACTAAGATTTTGTGTATCCAACCCTAAAAGCGCATGACAACCTCTGCTTCCCTTTGTGAAGGGCCTATCTTTTACTTTATGTTCTTACTTTTTGTTTTTATTTTATACTTGAGTCAAGGTGATCTTCACCTTTTCCCTTTTTCATTTTATCCTTTGGCAAGCTCCTCGTGTTAGAAAGATCATGATATATATATCCAATTGGATGTTCGTTAGCATAGACTATTATTGTTGACATCACCGGAAGGTGAATACGTTGGGAGGCAACACAATAAGCCCCTATCTTTCTTAGTGTCTGGCTGAAACTCCATAACCACAAGTATTGCGTGAGTGTTAGCAATTATAGAAGACTATATGATAGTTGAGTATGTGGACTTGCTGAAAAGCTCTATTGTTGACTCTTTCTGATGTTATGATAAATTACGATTGCTGCAATGACTAAGATTATAGTTTGTTAGTTCTCAATGAAGTTTTTGAACCATACTTGATATTGTGAATGGATTTTTACTTGAGCATAACAAATCATATGATGGAATCTATATATGTTGCTGTTATAAGAATGATCATGATGCCCTCATGTCCGTATTTTATTTTTATCGACACCTCTATCTCTAAACATGTGGACATATTTTTCGATATTGGCTTCCGCTTGAGGACAAGCGAGGTCTAAGCATGGGGGAGTTGATACGTCCATTTTGCATCATGCTTTTATATCAATATTTATTGCATTATGGGCTGTTATTACACACTATATCTCAATACTTATGGCTATTCTCTTTTATTTTACAAGGTTTACCATGAAGAGGGGGAATGCCGATAGCTGGAATTCTGGCTGGAAAAGGAGCAAACATTGGAAACCTATTCTGCACTGCTCCAAAAGTCCTGAAACTCCACGAAACATATTTTTGGATTTATTAAGAATTATTGAGCGAAAGAAGTACATCAGGGGGCCCACACCCTGGCCAGGAGGGTGGGGGGGTGCCCCCCTACTGGGCGCACCCCCTGTCTCCTGGGCCCCCTGGTGGCCCTCCGGTGTCCATCTTCCGCTATATGAAGGCTTTTACCCTGGAAAAAATCGTGGGCAAGCTTACGGGACAAAACTCCGCCGCCACGAGGCGGAACCTTGGCGGAACCAATCTAGGGCTCTGGCGGAGCTATTCTGCCGGGGACACTTCCCTCTGGGAGGGGGAAACCATCACCAACGTCATCACCAATGATCGTCTCATCGGGAGGGGGTCAATCTTCATCAACATCTTCACGAGCACCATCTCCTCTCAAACCCTAGTTTATCTCTTGTATCCAATCTTGTATCCAAAACCACAAATTGGTACCTGTGGGTTGCTAGTAGTGTTGATTACTCCTTGTAGTTGATACTTATTGGTTTACTTGGTGGAAGATCATATGTTCAGATCCTTAATGCATATTATTACACATCTGATTATGAACATGAATATGCTTTGTGAGTAGTTACGTTTGTTCCTGAGGACATGGGTGAAGTCTTGCTATTAGTAGTCATGTGAATTTGGTATTCGTTCGATATTTTGATGAGATGTGTGTTGTCTCTCCTCTAGTAGTGTTATGTGAACGTCGACTACATGACACTTCACCATTATTTGGGCCTAGAGGAAGGCATAGGGAAGTAATAAGTAGATGATGGGTTTCTAGAGTGACAGAAGCTTAAACCCTAGTTTATGCGTTGCTTCGTTAGGGGCTGATTTGGATCCATATGTTTCATGCTATGGTTAGGTTTACCTTAATACTTTTGTTGTAGTTGCGGATGCTTGCAATAGGGGTTAATCATAAGTGGGATGCTTGTCCAAGTAAGGGCAGTACCCAAGCACCGGTCCACCCACATATCAAATTATCAAGTACCGAACACAAATCATATGAACGTGATGAAAACTAGCTTGACGATAATTCCCATGTGTCCTCGGGAGCTCCTTTCTCATTATTAGAATTTGTCCTGGCTTATCCTTTGCTACATAAAGGATTGGGCCTCCTTGCTGCACTTTATTTACTTTGTTTACTTATTACTTGTTACTATTTATGTTATCACAAAACTATCTATCACCTACAATTTCAGTGCTTGCAGAGAAAACCTTACTGAAAACCGCTTATCATTTCCTTCTGCTCCTCGTTGGGTTCGACACTCTTACTTATCGAAAGGACTATGATAGATCTCCTACACTTGTGGGTCATCAAAGACTGACAAGGAGATTGCTGAGATAATGGAAAGGATGAGCAAAGGAAAGGCTAAAGGATTTCGTGAGGATGAGCACGATACTTTATGGTTTGAGGATCACGTATACGTGCCTAATGACCCCGAGATCAGGAAGTTGATTCTGCAAGAGGCCCACGTTTCACTGTATTCAATTCACCCAGGAAACACCAAGATGTATCTAGATTTGAAGGAAAGTTTCCAGTGGACGAGAATGAAGAGGGATATTGCTGAGTACGTAGTAGTATGTGATGTATGTCAGAGAGTGAAGGCAGAGCATCAGAAGCCAGCAGGATTGCTACAGCCATTACAGATACCCGAATGGAAGTGGGACAAGCTAGGCATGGATTTTATCACGGGATTGCCCAGGACTCGTTCAGGCTATGACTCGATATGGGTTGTAGTCGATCGATTGACAAAAGTAGCCCATTTCATCCCAGTGAAGACCACTTATACAAGTGCTAAGCTGGCAAAGATATATATGACCAGGATTTTATGTCTGCATGGAGTTTCGAGGACCATTGTATCAGATAGAGGAACCCATTTTACCTCAAAGTTCTGGAATCAGTTGAACGAAACTTTGGGTACTAGGCTAGAGTTCAGTACAACCTTTCATCCACAGACAGATGGATAGACCGAGAGAGTCAATCATATTTTGGAGGACATGTTAAGAGCTTGTGCGCTAGATTATGGATCTAGTTGGGACGACAATTTGTCGTATGCAGAGTTCTCTTATAACAACAGTTATCAAGCCAGTTTGAAGATGGCCCCTTTTGAAGCCTTGTATGAAAGGAGGTGCAGGACACCGTTGCTATGGGATGAAGTTGGAGACCGTTAGTTGTTTGGACCAGATTTGATTAAGGAGTCTGAAGGGAAGGTTAAGTTGATTCACGACCGACTCAAGGTAGCCCAGTCTAGGGAGAAGAGTTATGCAGATTCTAAACGCAAGGAGACAGTTTACGAAGTCGGAGACAGAGTATATCTTCGTGTGTCCCCACTTCGAGGGGTTAAGCATTGTGGATTTAAGGGAAAGTTTGCACCATGTTTTGTGGGACCATACAAAGTTTTGGAACATATGGGAGAAGTTGCTTACAAGCTGGAATTGCTAGAAGGATTGTCAGGAGTTCACGACGTGTTTCACGTTTCCCAGTTGAAGAAGTGCCACGCAGAGATGGCCGATATTACTCTGAGAGATACAGTGCCACTAGAAGCGATTCAGCTTGATAGCGATTTGACCTACGAGGAGAAACCAGTGAAGATTCTCGAGTTTGCCAGCCAAGTCACACGCAGCAAGGTTATCAAGTTGCAAAGTTCAGTGGAGCCACCACACCGAGGATGAAGCCACCTGGGAACGAGAGGAAGACCTACGGAAGGACCACCCACACCTATTTTCTAGCCAACCCGAATCTCGAGGGCGAGATTCATCTTAAGGGGGGTAGGTTTGTAACATCCCAAATTTCCCAATTTGGTATGTTATACATAGATCATCATTGTATATCATATTTTATTGCATTTTGGTTGATCCTAGAAATTCTAAGCAACTCAAGGACCCACGGAGAGAGTTGGGGATTTCAATTATTTTTCATATTAGAGTTTTCTCAAATATTGAAAGAAGGATCAATTTGGTTTTAATCATTTTCTCTCCAAATATTTCCAATCTCAAAATAAAAGAGAGGGGATAAAATGACTTCTCTAAAATAAAAGAAATATTGGAGGAAAAATGTTAAAATCAAATAAGAATTTCATTTGGATTTTTATTGCTATTCTATTTGTGTTAGGAAAAAACTGTATTTTTCAAAATTGCATTAGTAGCCCAAATAAATGTTCACTTTGTCCGCAATATTATTAGAAGATTGCAAAAAAATTATTTCAGGATTTTTGGACTCCGTTTAATATTTCTTTTGTTTGTTTTTCTGCGTTAGTTTAAAAAAAAACCGCACTGACCTAACGGGCCGTGCCCGAGCCGGACTCCGCCCCGGCAGGCCTTTAAAGGGCGAGGCCCAACAACCCGCAGCGCCGCCAGCCCCGCCCAAAACCCTAGCGCCACCGCCTCGAAACCCGCGCCGCCACCGTCGCTCAACGCCGCTACCTCCCCGCCTGAGCCGCCGCCGCCGCCCCGCCCGCCAGAGTCGCCGCCGCCGCCACCGCCGCTGCCACTCGCCGGAGGTAGATGCCGCCGCCGCCGCCGTTTCGGTTTTTCTCAGAAAACTATTCATTTTTTTAGAAACCTAGATCCGTTTTTTAGAATAGATCGGTTCGGTTTTTTCGGTTTAGTTAATTAGCTGACGTTCGTTCGTACGTTCGTTTTAACGAACGTTGTTCGTCAGTTAGTCAGAAACATTGAACATTCGTTCGTTAGCCTGTTCGTCTTATCTTTTTTCCAGGGTTTTTCTGCGATTATTTTCGATCGCGATTTCTGCCCTGATCTTCATTCTAGTATATCTTTTCGCTCGTTTATCCAAATTAGATGAAACAAGCGCCTAGATCTTTGTCTCGAAGCCTTCTTTCTGTTTAACTAACTTGAACCTGATTTTGGTACTGTAAAATTTGACTTTAGTCCAGATTAGTAAATGATTCTTGTTTCTTTTGTAGTTTGAGTTTCGTTGCTCCGTTTGATTTGATTCTTTTTGCAAACCGGAGTTCTTCAGTTGAACTTTCTGGTTAGACCTTCTTATTGGATTTTTACCCATGCTTCTAGTTGAGTGCTTATGTATGCTTTTGTTTGTTTGTGATAGAATTCTCGGGAGAGATTTGCTCCATATAAGAATTTGTACAGGCTTGTCCTTTGCTACAAAAAGGATTGGGCCACCTAGCTTCCCCTTATTTACTTTTGTTACTTGCTACCTGTTATGAATTACCTTATCACAAAACTATCTGTTACCGATAATTTCAGTGCTTGCAGAGAATACCTTACTGAAAACCGCTTGTCATTTCCTTCTGCTCCTCGTTGGGTTCGACACTCTTACTTATCGTAAGGACTATGATAGACCCCCTACACTTGTGGGTCATCAAGACTCTTTCCTGGCGTCGTTGCCGGGGAGTGAAAAGCCTTTGGTACGTGGAACTTGGTAAGGAAAAATTTATATAGTGTGCTGAAATTTACTGTCACTTGTTACTATGGAACATAATCCTTTGAGGGGCTTGTTCGGGGTATCTTTGCCCCGACCAGTAGAGCAAAGAGTTGCTCCTCAACCTACTGAACCTACTGAAAATGTTTACTTTGAAATTCCTTCTGGTATGATAGAGAAACTGCTAGCTAATCCCTTTACAGGAGATGGAGCATTGCATCCCGATTTACACCTAATCTATGTGGATGAAGTTTGTGGATTATTTAAGCTTGTAGGTATGCCCGACGATGTTATCAAGAAGAAGGTATTACCTTTATCTTTGAAGGGAGAGGCGTTGACATGGTTTAGGCTATGTGATGATATGTGATCATGGAACTACAAACGATTGAAATTGGAATTTCATCAGAAGTTTTATCCTATGCATCTTGTTCATCGTGATCGTAATTATATATATAATTTTTGGCCTCGCGAAGGAGAAAGCATTGCTCAAGCTTGGGGGAGGCTTAATTCAATGCTATATTCATGCCCCAATCATGAGCTCTCAAGAGAAATGATTATTCAAAAAAATTATGCTCGACTTTCTCTCAACAATCGCTCCATGCTCGATACTTCTTGTACTGGTTCTTTTATGATGAAGACTATTAAATTCAGATAGGATTTATTGGAAAGAATTAAACACAACTTCGAAGATTGGGATCTCGATGAGGGTAAGGAGTTGGGTATGACACCTAAGTTTGATTGTGTTAAATCTTTTACGGATACTGATGCTTTTTGTGAATTTAGCACTAAATATGGACTTGACTCTGAGATAGTAGCTTCTTTCTGTGAATCATTTGCTACTAATGTTGACCTCCCTAAGGAGAAATGGTTTAAATATAATCCTCCCATTGAAGTAAAAGTAGTTGCACCTATTAAAGTTGAAGAAAAGACTATCACTTATAATGATCCTATTGTTCCTACTACCTATATTGAGAAACCCCCTTTCCCTGTTAGGATAAAGGATCATGCTAAAGCTTCAACTGTGGTTCGTAAGACTAATACTAGAACACCGACACCACTTGAGCAAATTAAAGTTGAACCTAGTATTGCTATGGTTAAAGATCTCTTGGCTGATAACATTTCTAGGCCTCTGACTAATCTCTTACAAAAAGATATTCCTTTTGTCTTCGATGATGATTGTGTAGAAGCATTTGAAATACTTAAGAAAGCTTTGATTTCTGCACCTATTGTTCAGCCACTTGATTGGAATTTACCCTTTGAGATTATGTGTGATGCTAGTGATTATGTCATAGGTGTTGTTCTAGGACAAAGAGTTGATAAGAAACTAAATGTTATTCAATATGCTAGTAAAACTCTAGACAGTGCCTAGAGAAATTATGCTACTACTGAAAAAGAATTTTTAGCAGTTGTATTTGCTTGTGATAAGTTCAGACCTTATATTGTTGATTCTAAAGTAACTGTTCACATTGATCATGCTGCTATTAAATATCTTATGAAAAAGAAAGATGCTAAACCTGGACTTATTAGATGGGTTCTCCAATTACAAGAATTTGATTTGCATATTATTGATAGAAAGGAAGTTGAGTACCCCGTTGCAGACAACTTGTCTAGGTTAGAGAATGTTCTTGATGACCCACTACCTATTGATGATAGCTTTCCTAATGAACAATTAGCCGTCATAAATGCTTCTCGTATTGATCCATGGTATGCTAATTATGCTAATTACATTGTTGCTAAATTTATACCACCTAGTTTCACATACCAGCAAAAGAAAAAGTTTTTCTATGATTTAAGACATTACTTCTAGGATGACCCACACCTTTATAAAGGAGTAGATGGGGTTATTAGACGTTGTGTACCTAAGCATGAACAGGAATAGATCCTACGCAAGTGTCACTCCGAGGCTTATGGAGGACACCACGCTAGAGATAGAACTGCACACAAGGTATTGCAATCCGGTTATTATTGGCCTACTCTCTTAAAAGATGCCCGTAAGTTTGTCTTGTCTTGTGATGAATGTCAAATAATTGGTAATATTAGTATACGTCAAGAAATGCCTATGAATTATTCTCTTGTTATTGAACCATTTGATGTTTGGGGCTTTGATTATATGGGACCTTTTCCTTCCTGTAATGGATATACACATATTTTAGTTGTTGTTGATTACGTTACTAAGTGGGTAGAAGCTATTCCAACTAGTAGTGGTGATCATAACACCTCTATTAAGATGCTTAAAGAAGTTATTTTTCTGAGGTTTGGAGTCCCTAGATATTTAATGACTGATGGTGGTTCACATTTTAGTCATGGTGCTTTCCGTAAAATGCTTGCTGAGTATGATGTTAATCATAGAATTGCATCTCCATATCACCCACAGTCTAGTGGCCAAGTAGAACTTAGCAATAGAGAGCTCAAGTTAATTTTGCAAAAGACTGTTAATAGATCTAGAAATAATTGGTCCAAAAAACTTGATGATGCATTATAGGCTTATAGAACTGCATATAAAAATCCTATGGGTATGTCTCCATATAAAATGGTTTATGGAAAAGCATGTCACTTACCTCTCAAACTAGAACATAGGGCATATTGGGCCATTAAAGAGCTCAATTATGATTTCAAACTTGCCGGTGAGAAGAGGTTATTTGACATTAGCTCACTTGATGAGTGGAGAACCCAAGCCTATGAGAATGCCAAACTATTTAAAGAAAAAGTTAAAAGATGGCATGACAAAAGGATACAAAAGCATGAGTTTAATGTAGGTGATTATGTGTTGCTTTTCAACTCTCTTTTAAGATTTTTTGCAGGAAAACTCCTGTCTAAATGGGAAGGTCCTTACGTTATCGAGGAGGTCTACCGTTCCGGTGCCATAAAAATCAACAACTACGAAGGCACAAATCCGAAGGTGGTGAACGATCAAAGAATCAAACATTATATCTCAGGTAATCCTATAAATGTTGAAACCAATGTTATTGAAATCGTAACCCCGGAGGAATACATAAGGGACACTTTCCAGAACGTTTCAGACTCCGAAAAGGAATAGGTATGTGGTACGGTAAGTAACCCGACTCCAAACAGTTCTAATAGCAGTTTTTCTCCGTTTTGGAATATTTAAGAAAATAGGAAAATAAGAAGTAGTCCGAGAAGGACACGAGGCGTCCACGAGGGTGGAGGGCGCGCCCTACCCCCATGGGCGCCCCCCCCTTGTCGGTGTCAAAACCGGCGGATCTCGGGTAGGGTTCCCGAACTGTGCATCTAAGGCTAATGGTAACAGGAGGCAGGGGACACGATGTTTACCCAGGTTCGAGCCCTCTCTATGGAGGTAATAACCTACTTCCTGCTTGATTGATCTTGATGTATATGAGTATTACAAGAGTTGATCTACCACGAGATTGTAATGGCTAAACCCTATAATTCTTGCCTATGAGGTTATGATTATGACTCTAACCCTAGAAGTCTAACCCTCCGGTTTATATAGACACCCCCGAGGGGGGGGGGCTAGGGTCGTACAAAGTCGGTTACAGAAAAAGGAATCTACATATCCGAATCGCCAAGCTTGCCTTCCATGCCAAGGAGGGTCCCATCCAGACACGGGACGAAATCTTCTATCTTGTATCTTCATAGTCCAACAGTCCGGCCAATGTATATAGTCCGGCTGTTCGAGGACCCCTTAGTCCAGGACTCCGTCAGTAGCCCCTGAACCAGGCTTCAATGACGATGAGTCCGGCACGCAGATTGTCTTGGCACTGCAAGACGGGTTCCTTCTCCAAATACTTCAACATAGTCTCCCGATCACAGGAAACGTGTTCGGCTCTGCAAAAAAAGTACCACACACAACCGTAGAGAGTATAATATTCCACGAGTCTAATCCGCTGACAACTTTTTGTAGCGTGACATCACGCCACTGCTCGGTCATTATTCAAACTATTTTTAGCCTGCCGCTCCGTATTTTGAGGTGCGGTTTCACTGGCACGTCTTGTCGAAGCAGAGATCATGTCCCCTTATCATGGTATTCTCACCAATATGGGCATGGGTAAACAAACCGTGTCATCTCCACGGTGCTAGGGGAATAGGCAGATTTTAAGGCGAGGGGGAGGCGCATGACTCTTATTGTCTTTATAAGGGGATAAGGATTCATCCTCATTCACCCACGCCTTCTCCTTCCTCTACCCATCCATTCTTGAGCTCCAACGCCCAAGCTCTCGCCTTCTCCGCCCGAAAAAGCACTCCAATCATGTCTGGATCCGGAGCTGGAGGCAAGTGGATGGCCTCCTTCGTCAAGAAGGAGGACATCAAGAAGCTCCGGGAGGCCGGGTACTTGGCCAAGGACATCGCTCATCGACTTCCGGCCAAGGGATATATCATCCCCACCCTAGAGCCCCAGGAAAGGGTGGTGTTTCTCTCCCACTTCATCCGCGGGCTGGGATTCCCCCTCCACCCATTCGTCCACGGACTGATGTTCTACTATGGGCTAGACTTCCATGACTTGGCCCCCAACTCAATCCTCAACATCTCGGCATTTATTGTTGTGTGCGAGGCCTGAGGGAGTCCTGGATGAGGGGGTATCCAGGCTATATACTTTGGCCGGACTGTTGGACTATGAAGATACAAGATTGAAGACTTCGTCCCATGTCCGGATGGGACTCTCCTTTGCGTGGAAGGCAAGCTTGGCGATCCGGATTATATATCTCCTTCTCTGTAACCGACTCTGTGTAACCCTAGCCCCCTCTGGTGTCTATATAAACTAGAGGGTTTAGTCAATAGGACGAGAACAACAATCATACCATAGGCTAGCTTCTAGGGTTTAGCCTCTACGATCTCGTGGTAGATCAACTCTTGTAATACTCATATCATCAAGATCAATCAAGCAGGAAGTAGGGTATTACCTCCATCGAGAGGGCCCGAACCTGGGTAAACATCGTGTCCCTAGTATCCTGTTACCATTAGCCTTAGACGGACAATTCGGGACCCCCTACCCGAGATCCGCCGGTTTTGACACCGACATTGGTGCTTTCATTTAGAGTTCCTCTGTGTCGTCATCATAAGGTTTGATGGCTCCTTCAATCTTCGACAACGCAGTACAGGGTGAGACTTTTCTCCCTGGACAGATCTTCAATTTTGGTGGCTTCGCACTGCGGGCCAATTCGCTTGGCCATCTGGAGCAGATCGACAGCTATGCCCCTGGCCATCAGGTCAGGTTCGGAAACCTAAACTACACCACCGACATCCGCGGAGACTTGATCTTCGACGGGCTCGAGCCCACGTTTGGAGCGCCGAACGACCATGATGTGCATGACTTAGATCTGCCGTCGGACAGTATTCGGGATATCGCGCCTGCTACCGCTCCGGACTTCAATCCAGAGCAGATCGTGCCATCCGAGGATGGGTGGATGGACCCCGCCATGGAGGTCGCTGTCAGGACCCCGACTCAATGCCACATCGATCTAGCATGTAACACCTCATATCACTTTGCGGCCTCACGCACGGTATTCCCACGGGTGTCGCCTTACCTTTACCCGAGACCGTTTGCGCCTTTTGGCACACGTATATGACCGTGTCGCTAGCATCCATATGATAAGGAGCCCGGGCTGACATGGCTAGTCGTAAACCCAAAGTGGCACAAACTTACAGGGACATGCATCCATGACCCAGCATCGAACGTGTCGGTCATCAGCGAGTGAATCCAGGCTGTAGCACTGGGCTAGCAGGACTCCGGTGAACCGGGCTGTAGCGGGCTAACAGGACTCCGGTATTCATCGCGTGACATTTCCCCGAAGGGACAGACACAGGAACGAAGAAGGACACATGCCGGCCAGCCTAAGTGTTCCGGAGCAGTAGCAAGCTACCATGGCTCGGTGGAAACACTAGGAGACATTTCCCGGTAAGAGAGGCTACTAAAGATAAACAACTAGATAGTCAGATCCCACACATACCAAGCATTTCAATAACATACACACAATATGCTCGATATGTGCAATACAACATGGCATCACAAAATGACTCTACGACTCAGTAGTTTTTCAATAGACTCCGAGGAGCGAGATATTACAAACATGGGTCTCATGACCCAACAATCAGAGCACACAAGTCAAAGCACAAGCGGAAGCTTAACATGTCTGAGTATAGACAACTATAAATGAAAAAGGCTGAGAAGCCTGACTATCTACCAGATCCTGCCGAGGGCACAAGATCGTAGCTGAGGTAACAAGCTAAACGTCGAAGTCCATGCGGTACTACTAACGAGACTGAAGTCTCTCTGCAAAAACATAAATTAAGCAACATGAGTACAAATGTACCCAGCAAGACTTACATCAGATCTATCTACATATGCATCATTATCAACAAAGGGGATGGTGGAGTTTGACTGCAGCAAGCCAGCTTTGACTCGGTGGCTATCCTGAACTACGACTGCAAGTAACTCTTTTGAGGTGGCGCACACGAGTCCACATATTCACCATATCAATACACCACTATGGATCCGCTCCCGTCTCCCTACGAGAACGCCATCCATAGCACTCACGCTTATCTTGCGTATTTTAGAGTGTCCACTTTCACTTGTCTATGAACTGTATAAGGGGTCCAAGTTTCCATATCCGAGGAATCCGGCTATTCGAATAGATGATGTTAACCCTGCAGGGGTGTACTTCTTCACACACGCTCTCGGCACTTACCGCCCTGTACCCGTCATGTACCTCGGCAACCTTCAAGCGGAAGCCGGGCGAGGGAGTCGGCCACGGCCTACCTAAACACTCAAGTCTCTTGTCCAGGTTTATCGCCTATTCGGGTTCCATCCGCAAGGAGATCCGGCCGGGGTGTCGCTCACGGCCCCAAACGATGTGTGCAGGGTTCCCAAGTCCACCATCCGGGTGCCACTTGGTACACCGGGCCACTGTGCCTAGTCTATCCCAAGCCCACATGTACCGGGTGCCACTTGGTAGACTACTAATACTACCTACAAACACCAGAAACTAGTTGCAACTCCTGGACAGAGAACAAGGGTGATTAAGAAGCCGAGAGGGGTCGAGTTACCGGAACCCAATGTGTGGTAGTAACTGTTCATGGATCACAAACACAGAACTCAGTTCCTGAGGACGGCTGCAATGAGACAACCCACCATGTACTCCTACATGGCCTCTCACCGCTACCTTTACCAAATCGTGTTCACACACTTAGCTCTCAACAGTAGGACATGTTTTACACACTTCTGATTCATCCCCGATGAATCAGACCTGACTCAACTCTAAGCAGTAGCAGGCATGACAAACAAGCATGAATGAGTAGGCACAGCAGGGCTCAAACAACTCCTACTCATGCTAGTGGGTTTCATCTATTTACTGTGGAATGACAGGTCATGCAAAGGATAAAGGGGTTCAGCTACCGCAGCAAGTAACAGTTGAATCGTTGTTGTCCTAATGCAGTAAAAGAGAGCAGGAGCGAGAGAGTGGGATTTTATCGGAATGAACAAGGGGTTTTTGCTTGCCTGGCACTTCTGAAGATAACATTGAGTCTTCATCAGTGTCAACGGTCACATCATCGGTACAACGTCTACCGAGGGGGAACAACACCGGCAACAGGGAAAGAACACAATCAATGCAATGCAACAATATGATGCATGAGTGTGACATGGCAATATGCTGTGGTTTGAGCTAATGCAGCTAGCAACAAAGTTAAATGAAGTTGGTTTGGACCCTAAGTTCAAAACCAAACTCCATATGTGAAATTCAAATGTCATTTAATTGATTTGTGCTAAACAGCAGCTATAAGTTGTTCTAACATGCATGAAAATGGTACAGATGGATAGATTGGATTTTTCTGATAATTTTTCATATATAAATTATTTCATTCTGAGCTACGGTTGAATTTCTATGAATTATTGAAGTTTTAGCTATTTTCTGGAATTTATAAATCATTTCCTAATTTATTTTAATTCCAGAAAGGAATGATTGCGTCAGCATGACCTCATCCTGACGTCATCAGGTCAACAGGGCGGGTCCAGGTCAAACCTGACGTGTGGGGCCCACACGTCAGTGACACGGGTTAAACAGGGGGGTTTAGTTTAGTTCAATTAAAGATTAGGGGCACTAGGGCCCACATGTCAGTGTCAGGGGGTTATATTAGGTGGTGATTAGCTTAAGCTAATCACTTGATGGCGGGGTCCACCTGTCATGGACCCAGGGGAGGTCAAACCCCTGGTCAGTAGGGTCAATCCCGCCGGCGTTGAGTCGCCGGCGAGGCCGAGGCGGCGGAGGCCTTCGGGTTTCTTGCTCCGGCGACCAAACAGACGGAGGAGGGGCTCTACGGATAGCTGGAAGAGCGCCGCGTCTTCCTGTGGAGTCGGTTGGGGTCGGGGCGGCCGGAATCGGCGCCGGCGACGACCTAGGTGGCCGCCGGAGTTCGGGCGACCACGGGTTTGATGCTGCAGAGAGCAAGCGGGCTAGTTTTTGCGCTAGGCATGCTCTACGGGAAACTACGAACGCACAGGGCTCGCCGGGGTGACCAAATGGTCACCGGAGCTACGCCGCCGGCGAGCTCGGCGGAGGTGAGCTTCGGCCATGGTGGAAATCGGTGCTAGAGGACGCGCTAGAGGAAGGGCACAGGGGGGAAATGGAGAGGAGCTCATGTAGGGACTAGCAGAGTCGACGACGAGGTCGGGGAAGCTCTGGACGATGCGAATTTACGGCGGCGATCTCCGGGCACCGGAGATGAAGATGACGACGCTCCGGTCGACTGGGGCCTCCTCTGGTCGCGTGCGTCGGTGTGCAGCTCCATGGGGTCGGGACGGAGCTCAGGGATGCGAGGAGGGAGCGAGGGGGTGGCTGTGGCCGCGGCGAACGGCGTCGGAGGCGACGAGCTCCGCTTGGGCAGAGAGGGAGAGAGAGCAGAGGAGAGGATGAGGCGAGGGAGAGAGTGAGAGAGAGCCAGGGGCTGCGTGGCGCTCCGTGGCGTCGTCTAGGAGGGCCGGGGAAGCAGGAGGTGGCCGGAGAAGCAGGAGGTGGCCGGGGCGCGTGGCCGCGCGCGCCGGGCGCGTGCCCGTCCTCCTGGCAAAGGAGGAAGGCGACAAGGGGGTAGCGGTGGCGGGCTGGGCCGGCCAGCTGCAGTGCTGGGCCGGTTTGGCTACCAGGTGAGCGCCAGGTAAGATGCTCTGTTTTATTTTTTTCCTTCTATTTTGTTTTATTAAATTTCGTTTTGCCACTGTTTTGAATTTAAAATAATTCAAACAATGCCAAAAACTCCTCTGAATATTTTTATTTTGCTAGACGGACTTCTCCATAAGCTCATAAAATATTTCAGGGGTAGTTGAAATTATATTCTAGTTATATGAATATAATTCAAATTCAAATAGCTAATGAATTAAATTCAAAGTCCCAAAAATAAATCCTTAAAAATGTTCAATATTTTGGTTGGGACCAGAACCCTTGCCAAAAATTATCAAACATTTAAGAAGAGCATTTTGGAACAATGAATGAGATTTTTAGGGTTTTTGCCCTTCTTTTATTTAGGGTTCTGAGGCTTCCAATTTCCCTCAGTTCAAGTTTCAAAATTTAAACATGATGCAAACACCAGGCAGCACCAGAAGCTAGGGATGTGACAACTCACCCCCACTAAACAAGAATCTCGACCCGAGATTCAAACGTAGGGTAAGGTGAAAGGGGAACGCAAACTAGTATAATCTTCACGATCCAGGGTGCACTTCATCAAAGCGTTGATTCGATCACCATCTTTGACCCGTCGTCTTGCTCTGAGAACTCTAGAAGGGTCGATCTTCTCGAAGATCGAACAACTCAGGATTAACTCACGGAATGAGACATAGCAACCTCTCTCGAGCTGAGACACTAAACATACATCCATGGGAATGGAGTGAAGCAGATGACGAAGGTTCACTAGGTAGACAACAATTTCACGCTTAAGAAGGTGGTAATTGATTGTCAACGTAGCGAGGAGTTGAGTTGCCGTGATACCACAACGAGGCATCTTAGGGATGGTGACTCGTAGATATATCCCCTTAAGTGGCAAAAAGAATTACCTTTGATTTAGAGATCATTGAAACTCTTTAAACCAGCCTAAGGCAATTCTCGAGCGATCGTTTGGAGGGGGTCGGTAGAATGGCATACTCGGACTTGGATGATGTGGATTACCTTGTTGAAGACAACGTAATGGATGAATTTGCTTACCACCGGAAATGGAAGAGACCCATGGTAGAATGGCACATTGGCGGTGCAAGCTGGGAACAAAATGCAAATGCTGGGAATGATTCTGGTAACTGGGGAAGAACCCAACAATAGAGAGTGAATCCACTGTTTGAGAAGTTATAGTATAACCGAGGAAGCTGAGAGCAAACCCAGTTAGTGCCGATGATAACATCTAGCGCTTGTGCGTGCTCTCAAGAACTTGAGCATTCCCATATTCATCAAGGTTTTACCAACATCCGTGTCAAGGATCCTGGCAACACAACATACCACCATGATGAACAACGATGGACGATGCAGATGCAAAGGAAGATAACACTTTCTCAGATTTCACCTTAGCGAGGCCAAGGAAACAAAATCTGGATGATCGACCGAGAGACATTTAGCACTCCACTCCTAATGTTCTCCTTGATGTGCTTAGCATATCCCATTCATTGAAATGGTTTGGTAACTAGACATCAAGTAAAAGGTCAGACTTCGGGAACACAAAATCCATAAGATCAACTACGGAGGTAAATCCTGCGAAATCCTTATGAGGATGTGGCCAACATTTTCAATCAAGATACTACAATAATAGGTCTTCCGGCTAGGTGGGTTGGCCACGACATCCACTTTTACCGGTTATCGAGGGACCAGTATTATAGTTCTTGGGAAATGTTCCAACCATCATATCTGCCTGAGATTCAGATCTGGTTGGTGTCAGGATATCCAGACTCATCGAGTCTAGGAAGAAAAAATGAAAGTTTGCAACACAACCGACGAGATGACGTTGCGAGATTCTCGGGAAATGGACTATGGTAGTAAGCTCCAAAACATGAGCTGGTTCTGCTGCACACATGTGAACATGTTGTCCCAGACAAAACATGATCACATGGTAGTCTTACACTAAAACACTACCGAGTTCAGGTGGGGAACCATAATCGAGGATATTGAAGTCTTGTGCATGACCTAGGATTAGCACATCAACTCCTTTTCCTAAACAAATCAGTCAGTGGCTTGGTGTGCTAGGGACACATATAGAATGGAGGTTGCAAGTCTTCGAACCACAGAATACTTCGCACGTATGCATGACTGATTTGGGATGATTCCAAAGGAAACAACATTGACTTTCTCGAATCCACGGCGGCAACTTGCATCTAATGCACATGAACTGGAGGAAGTCACTTCTTACATCCGAACATATACTTCATGAGCTAGCATGAAGAAATGCTTTCAAAAGTTTCCAACACTAGCTTAATGTTCAACAAAATCATGGAGGAGACAAGGATGTTGTCGATGGGCTCAACAACAACTCATCAGAATTTCCATATCACTGGACTTCCACCATCATGTGAACAAGGTGATAGTATTGGTCAGACCCAAAGAATATAATGGTGTATGCTCGAGGAAAACCACGAGTAAAACAACATTACAAACATCGTTGGTACTGATTTGATTTGACGATAGCCCACACTCAAATCAAAGGATTGATTGAGACAATAGGTCCAGCAACTGATCACAGGGACCAATCGATGAAGATATCATCTTTCTTCAACACACACTACACAAGAATATCCCTTTGGAACGAACTAAGTCAGGCAAGCTTTTATCTTCCAACTCTCCAAGTTGTTGTCTAGCTTAACCAACTAGCTCAGGGATATCCAACACAGATTCTTGGAGAAAGGGTGATTCACAAGAAACCAACTTGATCACGAGCTCAACATAGCAGTCAGGAAACAACCCGGTAACACTTCCAAGAAGATATTTGGAAAGTCACGAACCACCGATATGTTGCTAAGCTCGAGAACAATCTCACTTTTGAGGGCAAGACGATATGATCAAATGAGTGAGGACTTGACAAGATCCTAACTCATCAATCGAAGGGTGCACCGAAATAAGGACTAGGTAGCATGATCAGTCTTAGAAGGATGATTCAAAAACCAACACGTTAAGAATGAGGATGTTGTCCATTAGCTACCCAGCAACGAGTTGCTCGGAGTATTGATTTCACACACCATGATTCACTTGTCGGTATTCCGGTTATAATAACACGGAAACCGAGAAATGAATAATGATGGAGAGAGTATCACGGTATCAAGAGTTCATAGGATGGTGTGCAATTCCCATGATATTCTTGATATAAAGATGGTAATACTCCAAGGTAGAACAGAACAAAAGTTGGATTAGCAACTTGATCTGCAGAGTACAACTTCTTTGACCCAATCCTGGATATGGATGAGGTACTGGAGTTTGTTTCTCCTAGTTATTCCGGAATAGAATGGCTTGACGAACCACAAGAGTAGCAGGCCTCGATAAACGAATGCACACATACTCTTGACTATCAATTGATAGACGAGGGTCAGAATGCAACTAAAAGAACAACTCAAAAGAACATATAATTTTCTGAGTTGTGGATGCATGGTTTAGCATGTTGAACGAAGTTCAACATATTTCTTCCGGATAACCCATGTAGAAAGGTAGAACTGGCAGAGCCACAATATATAATGGAGAACTCATCAAGAGCACTCTGGTTATGATCGTTCAGTTCAACGAGGAACTTCTGCCATAAGTAATTCATGGTATTTGGAAGAAGAAGATACCACGGACTTTAAGGACTATCGCAAAGGTTACTAATAACCTAAGGGAGCTAGCAATTACTATCAACATGATGTAAGTAGAGTGAATCTCGGGTTCAAAACCCAGAAGTGAAATGATGCCTACTAACTAAGTGGCATCACGGGATGCTTACGAGAATGAAGGCCAAAATTATCACACTAGGACACAAATCATGGCTAGAGCACTAGATGATCCCCTGAGACACCTAGGGTCATAATAATAACTCCAACATAAATGTCAAGGCAATAGAATACCTCAACTCAACAATTAGTGTGATTGAGCTGGCATAAAGGAACATCGAAACCAGGGGGAAAGAATTTTGCAAATGCATCAGACTATTTAGAAACCTGGGATGACTCGGACAGCATAACGGCTGTAATGCTCAGAAAAGACTTGAGACATTCACAAAAATGGTGGCATAACCACTCAGAAGCACAATATCAAGGTTTCGAGATCAATAGTTAACGTACGGAGGTAGTAGGAACTGAACTCAAGCTTAAATCCAACAATCTTATAAGTCTACGGATTAGTAACACGTCATCCTGATAGATAGATGAGAAGGCCTAGTTCTTAGTCCCCGTAGAAGAGAAGAGGATGACTCAGATCAGAGGGCCATGAGGTATAAGGAGTAAATGAGCCTTACGTTCCATCCCACAATCAATTCCCTTACATAACTAAAGCATTTCTAGACACAACTTCGACCAGTTTGGCTTGGTAATCCTACAGGCAGTCAAGCTCTGATACCAACGCTGTCAGGACCCCGACTCAATGCCACATCGATCTAGCATGTAACACCTCATATCACTTTGCGGCCTCACGCACGGTATTCCCACGGGTGTCGCCTTACCTTTACCCGGGACCGTTTGCGCCTTTTGGCACATGTATATGACCGTGTCGCTAGCATCCATATGATAAGGAGCCCGGGCTGACATGGCTAGTCGTAAACCCAAAGTGGCACAAACTTACAGGGACAGGCATCCATGACCCAGCATCGAACGTGTCGGTCATCAGCGAGTGAATCCAGGCTGTAGCACTGGGCTAGCAGGACTCCGGTGAACCGGGCTGTAGCGGGATAACAGGACTCTGGTATTCATCGCGTGACATTTCCCCGAAGGGACAGACACAGGAACGAAGAAGGACACATGCCGGCCAGCCTAAGTGTTCCAGAGCAGTAGCAAGCTACCATGGCTCGGTGGAAACACTAGGAGACATTTCCCGGTAAGAGAGGCTACTAAAGATAAACAACTAGATAGTCAGATCCCACACATACCAAGCATTTCAATAACATACACACAATATGCTCGATATGTGCAATACAACATGGCATCACAAAATGACTCTACGACTCAGTAGTTTTTCAATAGACTCCGAGGAGCGAGATATTACAAACATGGGTCTCATGACCCAACAATCAGAGCACACAAGTCAAAGCACAAGCGGAAGCTTAACATGTCTAAGTATAGACAACTATAAATGAAAAAGGCTGAGAAGCCTGACTATCTACCAGATCCTGCCGAGGGCACAAGATCATAGCTGAGGTAACAAGCTAAACGTCGAAGTCCACGCGGTACTACTAACGAGACTGAAGTCTCTCTGCAAAAACATAAATTAAGCAACGTGAGTACAAATGTACCCAGCAAGACTTACATCAGATCTATCTACATATGCATCATTATCAACAAAGGGGATGGTGGAGTTTGACTGCAGCAAGCCAGCTTTGACTCGGTGGCTATCCTGAACTACGACTGCAAGTAACTCTTTTGAGGTGGCGCACACGAGTCCACATATTCACCATATCAATACACCACTATGGATCCGCTCCCGTCTCCCTACGAGAACGCCATCCATAGCACTCACGCTTATCTTGCATATTTTAGAGTGTCCACTTTCACTTGTCTATGAACTGTATAAGGGGTCCAAGTTTCCATATCCGAGGAATCCGGCTATTCAAATAGATGTGTTAACCCTGCAGGGGTGTACTTCTTCACACACGCTCTCGCCACTTACCGCCCTGTACCCGTCATGTACCTCGGCAACCTTCAAGCGGAAGCCGGGCGAGGGAGTCGGCCACGGCCTACCTAAACACTCAAGTCTCTTGTCCAGGTTTATCGCCTATTCGGGTTCCATCCGCAAGGAGATCCGGCCGGGGTGTCGCTCACGGCCCCAAACGATGTGTGCAGGGTTCCCAAGTCCACCATCCGGGTGCCACTTGGTACACCAGGCCACTGTGCCTAGTCTGTCCCAAGCCCACCTGTACCGGGTGCCACTTGGTAGACTACTAACACTACCTACAAACACCAGAAACTAGTTGCAACTCCTGGACAGAGAACAAGGGTGATTAAGAAGCCGAGAGGGGTCGAGTTACCGGAACCCAATGTGTGGTAGTAACTGTTCATGGATCACAAACACAGAACTCAGTTCCTGGGGACGGCTGCAATGAGACAACCCACCATGTACTCCTACATGGCCTCTCACCGCTACCTTTACCAAATCGTGTTCACACACTTAGCTCTCAACAGTAGGACATGTTTTACACACTTCTGATTCATCCCCGATGAATCAGACCTGACTCAACTCTAAGCAGTAGCAGGCATGACAAACAAGCATGAATGAGTAGGCACAACAGGGCTCAAACAACTCCTACTCATGCTAGTGGGTTTCATCTATTTACTGTGGAATGACAGGTCATGCAAAGGATAAAGGGGTTCAGCTACCGCAGCAAGTAACAGTTGAATCGTTGTTGTCCTAATGCAGTAAAAGAGAGCAGGAGCGAGAGAGTGGGATTTTATCGGAATGAACAAGGGGGTTTTGCTTGCCTGGCACTTCTGAAGATAACATTGAGTCTTCATCAGTGTCAACGGTCACATCATCGGTACAGCGTCTACCGAGGGGGAACAACACCGGCAACAGGGAAAGAACACAATCAATGCAATGCAACAATATGATGCATGAGTGTGACATGGCAATATGCTGTGGTTTGAGCTAATGCAGCTAGCAACAAAGTTAAATGAAGTTGGTTTGGACCCTAAGTTCAAAACCAAACTCCATATGTGAAATTCAAATGTCATTTAATTGATTTGTGCTAAACAGCAGCTATAAGTTGTTCTAACATGCATGAAAATGGTACAGATGGATAGATTGGATTTTTCTGATAATTTTTCATATATAAATTATTTCATTCTGAGCTACGATTGAATTTCTATGAATTATTGAAGTTTTAGCTATTTTCTGGAATTTATAAATCATTTCCTAATTTATTTTAATTCCAGAAAGGAATTATTGCGTCAGCATGACCTCATCCTGACATCATCAGGTCAACAGGGCGGGTCCAGGTCAAACCTGACGTGTGGGGCCCACACGTCAGTGACACGGGTTAAACAGGGGGGTTTAGTTTAGTTCAATTAAAGATTAGGGGCACTAGGGCCCACATGTCAGTGTCAGGGGGTTAGATTAGGTGGTGATTAGCTTAAGCTAATCACCTAATGGCGGGGTCCACCTGTCATGGACCCAGGGGAGGTCAAACCCCTGGTCAGTAGGGTCAATCCCGCCGGCGTTGAGTCGCCGGCGAGGCCGAGGCGGCGGAGGCCTTCGGGTTTCTTGCTCCGGCGACCAAACGGACGGAGGAGGGGCTCTACGGATAGCTGGAAGAGCGCCGCGTCTTCCTGTGGAGTCGGTTGGGGTCGGGGCGGCCGGAATCGGCGCCGGCGATGACCTAGGTGGCCGCCGGAGTTCGGGCGACCACGGGTTTGATGCTGCAGAGAGCAAGCAGGCTAGTTTTTGCGCTAGGCATGCTCTACGGGAAACTACAAACGCGCAGGGCTCGCCGGGGTGACCAAATGGTCACCAGAGCTACGCCGGCGGCGAGCTCGGCGGAGGTGAGCTTCGGCCATGGTGGAAATCGGTGCTAGAGGACGCGCTAGAGGAAGGGCACAGGGGGGAAATGGAGAGGAGCTCACGTAGGGACTAGCAGAGTCGACGACGAGGTCGGGGAAGCTCTGGACGACGCGAATTTACGGCGGTGATCTCCGGGCACCGGAGATGAAGATGACGACGCTCCGGTCGACTGGGGCCTCCTCTGGTCGCGTGCGTCGGTGTGCAGCTCCATGGGGTCGGGACGGAGCTCAGGGATGCGAGGAGGGAGCGAGGGGGTGGCTGTGGCCGCGGCGAACGGCGTCGGAGGCGACGAGCTCCGCTCGGGCAGAGAGGGGGAGAGAGCAGAGGAGAGGATGAGGCGAGGGAGAGAGTGAGAGAGAGCCAGGGGCTGCGTGGCGCTCCGTGGCGTCGTCTAGGAGGGCCGGGGAAGCAGGAGGTGGCCGGAGAAGCAGGAGGTGGCCGGGGCGCGTGCCCGTCCTCCTGGCAAAGAAGGAAGGCGACAGGGGGGTAGCGGCGGGCTGGGCCGGCCAGCTGCAGTGCTGGGCCGGTTTGGCTACCAGGTGAGCGCCAGGTAAGATGCTCTGTTTTATTTTTTTTCCTTCTGTTTTGTTTTATTAAATTTCGTGTTGCCACTGTTTTGAATTTAAAATAATTCAAACAATGCCAAAAACTCCTCTGAATATTTTTATTTTGCTAGATGGACTTTTCCAAAAGCTCATAAAATATTTCAGGGGTAGTTGAAATTATATTCTAGTTATATGAATATAATTCAAATTCAAATAGCTAATGAATTAAATTCAAAGTCCCAAAAATAAATCCTTAAAAATGTTCAATATTTTGGTTGGGACCAGAACCCTTGCCAAAAATTATCAAACATTTAAGAAGAGCATTTTGGAACAATGAATGAGATTTTTAGGGTTTTTGCCCTTCTTTTATTTAGGGTTCTGAGGCTTCCAATTTCCCTCAGTTCAAGTTTCAAAAATTAAACATGATGCAAACACCAGGCAGCACCAGAAGCTAGGGATGTGACAGTCGCACACTCATCGGCGTTGGAGCCGAACATAGATTCCACTCCTAAGGAAATTTGTGTCACCGAACCCTCGGACTTGTCTCCGGTTGTAGGTTCCGGACCGCGCACATCCGTGCCCATCATAACTGATCAGGCACCAATCATGGAATTCACCGCCGCGGACGCTTTTCAGCACTCACCCTTAGGCGACGTGCTAAACTCTCGAAGGTCTCTTTCTTTATTAGAAGACTCTTGGCCGAACTATGTCCGGCCTGAATGGGATACGGGAGATGAAGAAATTCACGACCCACCCACCACCCACTTCATAGCCATTGTCAACGACCTAACAGACATGCTTGAATTCGACTCCGACAACATCGACGGTATGGACGTCGATGCACGGGACAATCTGGAACCACCGCCCATAGGGCATTGGACTGCCACTTCATCATATGACGTCTACATGGTGGATACGCCTAAAGAAGACAACAATGACAACAAGGACACAACAGAGGACAAACCCCCCGGAGAAAAGCCAAAACGACGACGCAGGTGCCGCTCTAAGTCCAGTCACAGTAAAAACGGCGATAACAACGCAAGAAAGGTTGACACTCCGGTCGACTGGAAAGGCAACAACGACCATATGGACCCAGCGATGGAGCAGGATAGCCCAGGTCACGCCGAACATAGCTCGGAGCAGACGCCTGATAACAGCGATCTCGAGGGCCAAACTCATCAAACCATCCTCGAAGAGGATGAGAGTCCGGTCGACGATGCATTCATCATCCCGGAAAAACGTTTGGAAAAAGATAACCTCCGCATAAGGCTTATTGCCACGGCGAGGAGCTTAAAGAAGCAGAAGCAAAGGCTTAACGCCGCGCAGGACACGCTCAAACGAAGATGGAAGAAAGTGCTAGACACTAAAGAAAAATATGGCGACAATCGCCACACAAAGAGCTACCCAAAGCGCAAGCTACTGCCCGAATTCGACAATGATGCCTTAGAGCCCATTCCGCCAAAGAATACTACGGCCGATCAACCAGACCAACCACCTCATGGCCGCGATAGAGCAGCCATCAGTGCCGCACACAATCCAGCCCACGATCTACGTGAACTCTTGGACAATAAGGCTGGTGCGAACATGTCCATTTACGGATCTAGAGGACGAGTTCTGGCGCAAGATTATGGTCACCAAAACCATAATGATCAAATACCAGTTCGGAATCAAACCCGGACACAACAACCGTCAACAGCATGCCACAACATGTCCAGGTACAGAGGGGCCGTGCACCCCCTGTGTTTCACTGACGAGGTGCTGGATCACGCATTCCCACAGGGATTCAAACCAGTGAACATAGAGGCATACGACGGAACGACAGACCTTGGGGTCTGGATTGAAGATTTTATCCTTCACATACACATGGCTCGTGGGGATGACCTCCACGCCATCAAATACCTTGCCCTCAAGTTGAAAGGACCAGCTCGACATTGGTTGAAAAGCCTCCTCGAAAACTTAATTGGAAGTTGGGAGGAACTTGAGGACGCTTTCAGGGCAAATTTCCAAGGGACCTATGTTCGACCCCCGGATGCAGACGATTTAAGTCATATAATACAACAGCCCGCAGAGTCAGCCCGTAAGCTTTGGAACAGATTTCCCACTAAGAAGAATCAAATTGTTGATTGTCCGGATGCCGAAGCTTTAGCGGCCTTCAAGCATAGTATCCGGGAAGAGTGGCTTGCCAGACACCTCGGCCAAGAAAAGCCAAGGACGATGGCAGCCCTAACAAGCCTTATGACCCGCTTTTTTGCGGGCGAAGGTAGCTGGTTAGCACATAGAGGCACCAGCGACCCAGGCACATCCGAAATTCGAGATGGCAACGGGAAACCACGACACAATAAACATAAGCGTCGAAACAATGAAGAAAGTCCAGACAACACGGCGGTCAACACCAGATTCAGGGGTCCTCGACCCGGTCAAAGAAAGAATCCATTTAAGGGCAGCAATGAGGAACCGTCCGACCTGAATAAAGTCCTGGACAGATCATGCAAATCACACTCACAGAGAATGTTGGGTCTTCAAGCAGACCGGCAAGTTAAATGCCAAACACAAAAGAAGGGAAATGCCAAGTGAAAACGAGGATGAGCCCGGACAGACAAACACTGGGGGACAGAAAAAATTCCCACCAGAAGTCAAAACACTAAACATGGTCCACGCAACTCACATAGAGTTCGTTGCCCCCAAGTCCAACCCCTGGGAGGCCTGCCCGATCACTTTTGATCACATGGACCACCCGGCCAGTATCCGGCACGGAGAAGCGGCTGCCTTGGTGCTCGACCCAATAATTGATGGATACCATCTCACTCGAGTCCTAATGGACGACGGCAGTAGTATTAATCTGATATATCAGGACACTGTCCGCAAGATGGGGATAGACCCATCCAGAATAAGCCAGAGTAACACCACCTTTAACGGAGTGATACCAGGCGCTGAGGCCTGCTGCCGGGGCTCCCTCATATTAGATGTGACATTCGGTTCTCCCGACAACTTCAGAAGCAAGGAATTACTCTTCGATATTGCTCCCTTCAGCAGCGGTTATCATGCATTACTCGGAAGAACGACCTTCACTTGCTTTAACGCAATACCGAACTACGCCTGCCTTAAACTTAAGGTGCCCGGTCCACGTGGCGTAATAACGGTTCGTGGAAACATAGAGCAGTATGCGGCAGCTCCTGTAGCCGGACACTAAGTGGCATCTCCCACCAGAACGCATGATCGGTCGTTAAGACCAAGGACACGGCTAGACCACCAAAACTGACTGTCATGATACAGTGAGAGACTGGTCAACCACTTGAGGACTCATCATAATCTATAGGATTCCTCCGCATCAACAAAGGACCAGTTTCCCGGTCAAGTACGTACTTGCACCATATCCGGATGCACGTCGAAGTACCAGGGGCTACATAGTAGCCCCACCTTTCAACTCCTATGGCTAAGTGAAAGTGTTACATCTATATAGTCCGGTTGCCTGGTTCGACGTGCGATCACCTCCTTAATGGACCAAGACGTTGGATCAAGTATGTTTACGCATATTTTTTCGAACACCCCCGCATTATATGCGTGGGGGCTAAAGCCAATGGCTGCTAACTTTCATGTTATATGCATACATAAACGGCCACGTAGGAGACATTATAATACTTTTAGGCAAAAGTATAAACACAACCTCTATATTTCACACATAATTGTTTACAATTAGTCGATTCATCACTCGAACATGACATTCTTCGAGCACTGAGCCTCTATTCTACGGGCACCTTCTATAACGTGCTCAAAATAGTGCTTGGCCGGGTCTTGGCTTCCTGCCGGACCCTGGGTTGCAATGCTGGTGGCCTTCATATCCGCCCAATATGTCTTAACACGGGCAAGAGCCATCCTCGCACACTCTATGCATGCCGACCTCTTCACGGCATCGATTCGCGATCTGGCGCCAAATAGTTGATGTACTAAACCAACGTAACTGTCCGGCCTTGGTCCTTTCGGCCATAGATGGTCTATTATAGACCTCATTGCAAGACCGGACAACCTATGGAGCTCGGCTATAGCGGCCATCTTCTCACTTAATGGCAATGAGCGCGTTGGAGCGCTAAATTGTGACCAGAATAGCCTTTCTATTTCATTATCTTTATGATCCTTGAATAACTTGGTCGCATCAGCCGTACTCTTCGCCAAGTCCGCATACTCATCTGCAGCGCTCCAAAGTTGATCCAAAGGAGCATACTTTGGATCTAGGAATTTCATGTGCAACAAATAGGGGTTTCCAGCCGCGATTTCTCTGGCTTGTCGAAGTTCCTCCCGCGCGTCTCTATTATCAGAGCGCATCTCCTTAGCCGAATCTAGCGCCTTCTTCAGGTCAGCCGCCTTTGCCTGATTCTCCTTCTCGAGAAGCTCATACCGGCCGGCGGCGTCCCTCAGCTCCACAGCCATCTCGGCTAACTTTTCTTCGCTTCGGAGATGAGCAGCATGTTCGGCTCTCAAGTCTTCGGCTGCCTTTAGGGCAGCCGCATTGCTAACCCGGGCTTGTTCCTTGGCTAGGGCAAGTTCCGCCCTCAGGGCCTCAATGGCAGCAGCTCCGCCTGCAGCCACATCATATCATATTAATATTACAACCTTCTTACAATTTCCTAAACAAATAAGGAAATATGAGCGCATACTCTGCGACTCGTCGAGTCGCTTGTTTACAAGCGTGATGTCGGCGTCCACCACATCAATCTGTCGCCTCAGTTCGGCGAATTCAGTGGTCTGGTCTACCGTCGGACCCTTAGCAACCTGCGCATAAATACAGTGCGATCATTACCTGGGAGTGTGATCCTACGTTTGCCGCCATGGGCTGGCAACCACAGTCTCAGGGGCTACTACCTATACAGAGCACATCTATCGCGTGTGGAGCAACCAAAAATTACGTATTTCGTTGCTTAACTCAAAGCCATTGAGCAAGCTTCCAAAAGCTTCATTTAACCTGCTCGTGGCAGAGGAAATTTTCTCCAACACCGTACCCATTAGTGTACGGTGATCCTTCGAGAGAGCAGCTTGCTCCAGGAGGCCCGTCAGTATGTTCGGCCGGGCACCGGACTCTCCCGGACCCTTCTCATTGCCCTCCATAGGAGCCGAACGCGCTGGGCTCGAGACGGCCAGAGTGTTAGCTTCTGGCCTCAGTGGATCTGGACTCCTCCGTGACGACACCTCAGGGTCGCCTGCCCCATGGGGTGGAGAGGCAGGTGGGGTTTCACTCTCCATCATCTCCGAAAGAAGATCCCCCGAGGACGAACCCTGTTGAGATGAACTGCTAGCCGGACTGCAAAAAATAGATCCTGGTTATTACTCTCAGAGGAAAAAGAAATAAACTTCTTGTTTATTAACTTACAGCTCGATGGAGGGCTGGCCCGTTTGCGGGCATGGTGCGGTAAGAACGCCCTTCGGGGCAGGGCTCTTTGGTGAAGCTTTCTTCCCTTGTTTAGGCGCCTCCGTTTCCAAGTCTTCAGAGGCGGCCCTCTTCTTCCCACGGGGGGAGGAGACCTTAGATTCACCTCCCCGGTTGTCCTCCTCCATGGAAACATTAATTCCCCCGGTTCGGATGCACAATGTGTGAAGCTCACTCTTGGCTTCCCCACTCCTCCCTTCATCTTTCTCTGATGGCACTTGACTTAGCGCCCGTTCAAGCATCTTGGCTATTGCCGGACCGGGCGAGCCTTCGGGAAGCGGGGCCGGACACCTGATTCTCTCCGCCTTACTGAGCCAATCCTGGTCGCGGACAGTTTTTCAGAACAATGTTATGATAAATATAAACGAAGTATTCGGTCACAGGGTTACTTACTTGGGTATCTGGGCGGTTGCAGCTCAGGCCCGCATCCTCGATGGTGTCCGAACACTTTATTCGTGGTCCAAAGAACAACTTATACATTCCTTCAGGCGTCATGCCGAAGATGTGCTGAATGGTTTGCGGACCTTCTGGATTGAACTCCCACATCCGGAGAGGTCGACGTTTACACGGCAGGGCCCGCCAAACTAGCATTACCTGGATTATTTTGACAAGACTAATATCCCTCTCGAGAAGCTCCCGAATGCGGCTCTGCAATGTCGGTACATTGTTTGCAGGCCCCCAGTCCAGTACCACATTAGCCCACGACGCCAGTTGAGGCGGAGGGCTCGAGCGGAAGGCGAGGGCGGCCGCCCACTTTGAGCCCCGGGGAGCTGTGACATTGAACCACCTCTGTTGCCATAGATCGTACACCTCCGAGAAGGAACCTTCGGGCCATGGGGCATCAGCGTTTCTGCTCATTGCGGCGCCTCCGCACTCTGCGCATCGCCCCTCGATTGCCCTCAGCTTCACATTGAATGTCTTGAGCCATAAGCCAAATTGTGGGGTGACATGGGGGAAAGCTTCGCACACGACGATAAACGACGAGATGTGAAGGATGGAATCCGGAGCTAGATCGTGAAAATCTAGTCCGTGATAGAACATGAGCCCTCTCACGAAGGGATCAAGAGTCAAGCCCAAGCCCCGAAGGAAGTGAGAGACAAATACGACACTCTCGTTGGGCTCAAGAGTAGGGATAACCTGCTAAGGGGCGGGAAGCCTGTGCTTAACATTGACAGTCAAATACCCGGCCTCCCTAAGCTTTGCAATGTCCTCCTCTGTGACAGAGGAAGCCATCACCCGACCTTGACGGTCGGATCTGGACATGATTGAAGTCTGCGGTGCTTAAGCTTGAGCTTTGGGTGTTGGAACTAGAAGTGCGGGAAGGCGCAAGCGTGGAGATAGAGGGGTAGGCCTCGACCCCTCTATAAAGGGGGAGAATATCAAGCGTCCCCAGCGTAACCATTCGGGACTTGCCTAAAAACATGAAGTCATGCCAACAGGCGTGGTTGGATTACCCATACCCGTATTGATGAGGATCCCACGATAAGAGGGACATGATCTCTGCTTCGACAAGACGTGCCAAAGGAACCGCCTCGTAATGTGTGCGAGTCGGATTTAGGGTTCCGACAGACCCTTGAGGTTCGAACACTGGGGTGCGTGCGGAGGTTTCGCCTTCTACCTACCTGTTCCTCACCGAATCGCTAGGATCTAAACTACGAGAAGAACAACACAAGAGACACAGGGTTTATACTGGTTTAGGCCACCATTATGGTGTAATACCCTACTCCAGTGTGTGGCGTGGTGGATTTCCTCTTGGGCTGATGATGAACAATACAAGGAAGAACAGCCTCGCGAGGGTCTGTTCTTGTGGTGGTGTTGTCCCTTTGGAGGGGTTGATTCTTGATGCCTATCCTATCTCCAGATTCCTATCCAGATGCCTCTACCCTGTGGGTGGCTAGTCCTATTTATAGGCAAAGGCCCTCGGCCTCTTCCCAAATATTGAGCGGGAAGGGCGCCAACAATTGGCCATTTTGAAGGGGAACATCTAGTACACTTATCTTGACTAAAGTTGGTCCTCGCCTATCAAAGGCTCTGGTGGTGACGTCGGCTTGGGCTCCACGGTGACCTCCCTCCTGCCGTTGGACTGGTCTTGGTCTTGTTGCACCGAAATGGATGCCTTTGCTTGACGCTCTCGCCTGCGCTTGCTCCCCTTGCACCAAAGAGGAAAGAAGGGCACTGCGCAGGCTGGCGCCCGGCTGGCGCCCTTGGTCGTCATGGCTTGCGTCATGGGCACCTCGCGAGGTACCCCGCCTTGAACTCTCCGCCTCCTCGTGAGCCAGCCTGATGAGGCCATGCCTGAGGAAGCTCCTTGTCGTCCGCCCCGCGAGGCTTGGCCCCTCGCGAGGGTCTTGAGCTTGTGTTGATGAAGATGTGCCGTGTTGGGCCCCCTTTGAGCCACGCCGCAGGCCGCAGGCAGGCAAGTCTGGGGACCCCCGTTCCTAGAACGCTGACAGTAGCCCCCGGGCCCAAGGCGCGCCCGGACTTGGCCGAGCAGAGAGGCGAAAGGGCAAGTGCGAAGCGTCACGGGCCCTAATAGCCTACGGCCTTGGGCGCCGCGTGGCAGTTGATTGGACGTGGGCGTCTCGGCAACCGCGTGAGTTGATAAGGAGCGGCATCTACCCTCTGCCTCCTTTGCTCTCTCCAGTTGCTGCTCAGATCCCCTTTCTTGCGCCTCTCCTTCCCGCCTTCGAAATCTCCAGATCTACTCCACCCGCGTGCCCTAGCCAGACATGGCGCCTCGCCAGGCCCCGGCTGGAGCTTGGTATTCGTCCGCCTTGGACTCGCTGAACGTGTCGGAGGCGAGCCTTGCCCGGGTGCGCCAGATGGCGACGGCACAGGGCGTCGACGGGGCAAAGGTGTTGAAGGCCGGCTCTGCCCTCCCTGAGGGCCAAGGGAGCACCTTCTATCCGCTCTTCGTGAGCGCCATTGTCGCCGGTCTGTTGCCTCCCTTCTCTGAGTTCTTCTTTTCTGTCCTCTGCCATTATAACCTTCAAGCTCTGCACCTCCACCCCAACTCTGTCCTCCTTCTAGCAATCTTCGCCTACTATTGCGAGGCTCACGTGGGGGTGAAGCCCTCAGTGGCCTTGCTGCGCCACTACTTCTCCCTCTGGCCCTCTCGTGGTTTCGTCTCTGCGTACGCGAGCTTCGTCGCGTACGGCAGCTCCATCGCCATTTTGAACCCCGGGAAAAGGATTGACGGCTTCAGGAGCAAGTGGGTCTTGGTTGATGCTGGGCGCGTCCACCCCCGGCTGGTCTTGCCCATGGGGCACCCCTCGAGCTCCGATGACTGGTCTCGAGTGGAGCTTGTGGATCCCTGCGCAAGGCTGGTGTTGGAGAAGATGGACGCGGATCTGAGGCCGGCCAGCATGGCGGCGGCGAAGCTGACTGGCGCCTCGCTGCTGAGGGAGTTCCTGGAGCATCAGCTGGCTCCGCATCATCAGTACTCACTTCCGATGTGGAGGCCCCACCCGAGCCCCGCGGTCCTGGCCGATGAGGATCTGGCCGCGGTCCTCCAGTCTTTGGTCGGGGGCGACGTGGCAAGGTTGGAGGGCGCTTCGACGCCCCTGTTCCTTCATGAGGACTGGGAGCAGGTTGTGGGGTCCATGCCCGTCTTCAACGGGGATGGGCCTGTGCCCGCGGAGGCTCCCGAGGACCTGGTGGACGTATCCTCCGGCGACTCCAGCGAAGAGAGGGAGGAAGGGGAGCGGGAAAAGGGGGCTGACTCTGAGGCAGAGTCAAGGGCTCCACCTCTTCGGCGCAAGTCCCGCGGTCTCCACCTCTCTCTGAGTGATGACGACAAGGGTGATGACGAGCAGGGCGGCGGGAGCCTGCCCCTGGTCCCGAAGAAGGACCAGACCGGGCTGATCCCCCGCGGGTCCGCCCCAGCCCCGAGGCGATCCGCAGGCGCTCCACCTGCACCCGCGCTCCTTGAGACTGATCCTTGCAACCGGCTCTCGGGCTTCAAGTACGCCGGAGGCTGCTCGAGCCCGCGGGCGATGACCTGTAAGTGCTGGATCCCTGTCTTGTTTCTTGTTTCGTCCCTGAGGCTTGACGTTCGTATCTCCCGGCTAGGCTGGAGCCCACGGCAAAGAAGCCGAAGGGGGCTCCTGAAACTCCGTCCGCGGCAGCGCCTCTGCTCGCGAAAGAAGATGGACGTGACGCGCGGGCCTCTCCTGCCCGGGCATCCTTGCGAGGCCCTGCCGAGCCGGCTGGGGCGAGCTCGGCTCCCATGGCCCAGGCGACTCCCGAGGCGCCCCCGCCTGATGCCGCCACCACAGCCGATGGGGCGCAGCAGGCTCCACCTCAGGACACCGTGGTCACGCTGCCGTCTTCTCCTCCTACTCCGCCGACTGCTACTTCCCCGACTCCTCCTACTGTCCTGGATCGTGCTGTTGCCAAACTGGACCGTCTGCGGCGGGATCTTCTAAGCGCCGACCCTCGTTTGGTGGCCGGGCGCTTGGAGCTAGCCTCTGGCTGGATTCACTCCGATGCTTTGATTCGGGCGACGCTGGTCCAGGCCTCGACGGCCTGCGACGAGGAGAAGCAGGCCGTCCTTGGGGCGAAGGCTGCCCGGGACGCCGCCTTGGGGGAGGCGGCTAATGCCCGAGGTCGTTGCGAGGTGCTGGAGAGCGAGCTGAAGGGCCTGCAGGACTGGCTCGTCGAGGAGACCCGCCTTCGCCAAGAGCAGGAGGATGGCATGAAGGCTCGCGAGGCGGCCGTCAAGGACCGGGACGCCAAGCTCAAGAAGCGCTGTGACCGCCTAGGCACGCTGGAGCAAGAGCTGGAGGCGAGGAAGGTTGAGTTGGACGGCAAGGCACGGGTTCTTGATGAGGATCGTGTGGCCTTTGCGGAGATGGAGGAGAACGCCCGCACTTCACTGAAGACGCTTTATGAGAGCGGCCTGGAGAGCCCGCTGGCCGGCGAGGAGGACGGCCCCGCCAAGCTGCTTCCTTTCCTGGTTCGTGCTCTTGAAGATGTCGCCCTTGGCCTTGGCCCTACGGCTGAGGCCGAGGCACGCGTCTTGTCTTCTGCGACGCTGACGCGGGTCTTCACCCACATCTATCTTTGCGACCCCAACGTCGACCTCGACAGCCTGCTGGAGCCAGCGAGCGGCAAGCATGCCGATGTCGCTGCTCAGGCCGTGAAGGGTCGTGCGGAGGCTCTGCTGGGGAAGTTCCGGGCCTTCAGCACCAGGCCGAAGCGGAGCGCTGCCAGCCCGGCAGCTCCACAAGGCGAACCCGCTCCGCGCAACTCCACGGCCGGCAAGTGACTCCGTTGTGGCTCCCGCCCTGCTTTTAGTTTCCACACATGTATCAGGCCTCGGGGAGGCGTTAAAACTTGCATTTGGTGCTATGATAACAGTATGGACTGTAATATTTGCTTTTGAATTCCTTGAAATTTGCGCTATTTCCTTCCTACTTGCTTGTGTCCTACGCCGGCAGAGCCCGGCCCCGCGCATACCTCAGCCGCCGTTAGCCCCGACCGGAAACCAGGACGGGACCAAGGAGTGAGGGGCTATGTGACAAGTTAGGCTCCTAAGTCGCGATGCTCAGGAGTCCCCCTTGGCGCTCGAACAACAAGTAGGGAGGTGAGATGTGGGGGTGGATCTACCGTTCTACGTCCGCAGAGCCCGGCCCCGCGCATACCTCAACCGCCGTTAGCCCCGACCGGAAACCAGGACGGGACCAAGGAGTGAGGGGCTACGTGACCAGTTAGGCTCCTGAGTCGCGATGCTCAGGAGTCCCCCTTGACGCTCAAACGGCCTTCATACCTTGGCTCCGCTCAGGGAGGGACATGCGACGAACCAGGCCCGGGGGGCCTGGCTGGCTGGCGTGCGTCTGGGCGTGACCCAGGCGTAGCCCCCGTGCCCAGCCCCCTCGCGCGGCACTCCCGAGGGGAGGCGTTGCGATGAGGCTAGACACTGAGCTCTGGGCTCCCTGAGGTTGATGCGGCCCGGGGGCCACCCTCAGTTGTTTATCACCAGCGCGGAGCATAGCACTTCCGTATGTGTATGGGCATAGCCGCTCCTCGGCAGTGTCGTCAGCCAGCGCGGAGCATGGTGCTTCCACTGGTGCGTGGGAGGGGGCTCCCCTCCAGGAGGAGCCCCCGGGGCGTGTACACCCCCGCCCTGACACGTGGCTGGCACGGTAGGGCTTGACGAGGTGTATCTGGGCACCCGTGAGCCAGCGCGGGACTCACGGGGCCCTACCTCAAGGCGGGTTGCGCCTGGCTCTGGGCCTTATCTTGGAGTGTGTTCCTGCAAATTTGGCTAGATGTCGATGCTCTACATCCTCAGGTCCCAGCTCTCGGGCTGGTCTCAGCCGTCGCTGGTATGCCGGGGCGCGATGCCGTGGGCAGACCAGAGGGTGAGGGCCAGAGAGCCGGTAGGAGCCCTGAGTCGTGATGCTCAGGCACCCCCCCCTTTAATGCGCAAGCTGGGTTAGATGTCGAAACTCTACGTCCTCGGGTCCCGGCTCTCGGGCTGGTCTCAGCCGTCGCTGGTATGCCGGGGCGCGATGCCGTGGGCAGACCAGAGGGTGAGGGCTGGAGAGCCGATAGGAGCCCTGAGTCGCGATGCTCAGGCACCCCCCCTTTAACGCGCAAGCTGGGTTAGATGTCGAAACTCTACGTCCTCGGGTCCCGGCTCTCGGGCTGGTCTCAGCCGTCGCTAGTATGCCGGGGCGCGATGCCGTGGGCAGACCAGAGGGTGAGGGCCGGAGAGCCGGTAGGAGCCCTGAGTCATGATGCTCAGGCACCCCCCCTTTAACGCGCAAGCTTGCGACATCCAAGAAGAAAAAGGTACCATGAACAGGCACCAAACAACAAGCATGATGGGTCGAAAACATGGCCCTAAGATAAATGCAAGAGGGGTACATGCCACTGGGTCTGACCCGAGCGGCTTGGGGATAATGCAGCCCGAGGGGCGCCCCCAGCAGAGTAAGCTAAGAACATGAAATAAAAGAGATACATGCCACAGGGACGGACCCACGCGGCCTGGGAATAATGCAGCCCTGAGGGCGCTCCCAGCTAGAAATGAAACTAGAAAGATGTCACCTGATGACGCTGAAGATGAAGGGGTGTTGATGCAGCAGACTCGGTGGACTGTGGGAGCAAATCCTCATGAGCCCCCAGGCCCTGGGGCCTCGGGAGGCTCCGGAGGCGCTGGTGGCTCTTCGCAGACCGTCTCCATCTCCACCAGGGCTGCGGAACGCCTGACCTCTTGAGCCTCCAGGATGGCTCTCATGATGCACTGGTATGCAGCAGCCGCGTTCGGCGAGCCGTAAGGCATGTGAACGTAGCTGTGAGGTGGACCCTCGCAGCGTCCCACTCGCGAAGGCCAGAGGCGCTCCTGAGACGCGGCTTGGTTGAGCCCTGGTATGTCGATGCAGACGCGCAGCCCACCATCCTCGCCTGGATGGGGGGCCACAGCGGGTAAGCGGTGGCTGCCTCTCATGACCCTTGACTCCTGTAGCTCCTGAATGGCCTTGCTGACGAACTCCTGAGGGTTTGGCCCTCCTGGCCTTGCTCCTTCTTGATGGAAACGTTCTTCGAAACACGCCTCCACGTGGTGCCCAAGCGCCTCCCTCGTGACCTTAGCGAGGTCGACGGCCCTCCAGGGGAGATCCCCCGAGCCCTGCTTGAGGAGGGCACCGGGCGCGCTTCCCTATGCGATGGAAGGAGGTTCCCCCTGAGCAGGCGCGGGTCCTGAGGGACCTGCCTCCTGAGGGGCCAGGCCGGTCGATGCCTTCTTCTTCTTGGGGGTGGCCTCGGGAAGCCTCCTGCTTCCGCGATCCGGGTCTTCCAGTGATGCGGCCTGAAAGGCTCTCTCCAGGGAGCACACTGCGTCTCTCTCTTCACAGGGCACCGTGATGACCCCGCCACTTCCTGGCATCTTGAGGACGTTGTAGCCGTGGTGGGTTACGACCATGAACTTGGCCAGCGCTGGGTACCCGAGGATGGCGTTGTATGGCAGGCGAATGTGGGCGACGTCGAAGTCGATGAGCTCGGTGCGGTAGTTGTCGCATGCCCCGAAGGTGACAGGGAGGCGGACCTGCCCAATCGGGACCGTGGAGCCGTCGGTGACTCCGGAGAAAGGCTTGGTTAGCTGAAGCTGACTGTAGGGTACTTGGAGATAGTTGAATGTTTCCACGGACAGGACGTTGAGCCCTGCCCCGCCATTGATGAGGGTCCTGGTGACTAGCACGTTGCTGATGATTGGGGAACAAAGCATCGGGAGGACTCCGGCTGTGGCCGCGCACTTGAGCTGATCCGCTGAGCTGAACGTGATGGCACACGCCGACCACCTGAGAGGGCGCGTGGCCTCGAGCTTGGGGAGGACTGCATTCACTTCGCGGGCGAACTGCTTGAAGATGCGCTGAGAGGCTGGGGCTTGAGCTCTGCCTAGGATGCAGGCGATCGCACGTGGTTCCTGGAAGCCCCCAGCCCCTTCGTCTTGATGACGGTCCTCATTTCTCCTTGGCTGCGGCGGTAGCGGAGGGAGGCCTGCGTTACCTTGCGGGCGATCCTCGCAAGGCTGATCTCTCCAGCCTTCCTCGTGAAGCGGGTCCTGCCAGTGATCCTCGCGAGGTTGGTCGCGCCACCCTTGACGTGGGCCGCGGTCTTCCCAGCGTCCTGCGTTCCTTCCTCCTCCTCGTCCGTAGCCCCGGTCGCTGCGGTCGGGACGCCGGCCAGTCCGTCCTTCACGCACGGCCCGGAGCTCTTGGCATTCATTGGTGTTATGGGTGTGGATGTCGTGGTACACGCAGTACCAACTGCCCTTGGAGGATTCAGGCTGATCTCTGCCTCGCTTGGTGTCTGGTTCTGCCGCGAGCACGGTAGCCCCTTTGCGCTTCACGTCCTTGGCCTTGGGCTTCTTCTCTTCAGGGTCTGCGGCAGGCAACTCGAGGAGGGAGAGACGCCCTTCCTCAGCCCTGGCGCACTTGGTCGCCAGGTTGAACAGCTCCAAGGAAGTGCACAGATCTTCATGCATTGTGAGCTCCTCCTTCATTTTAACGTCACGCACACCGTCAGAGAAGGCTGAGATGATGGCCTCCTCGGTCACCTTGGGAATCTTGAGGCGCGCGTTGTTGAAGCGCTGGATGTACTTCTGCAGGGTTTCCCCTGGTTGCTGCTTGATGCGGCGCATGTCGCTCACGGCGGGTGGCCGGTCGCGGGTACCCTGGAAGTTGGCGATGAAGCGGGTGCGCATCTCGTCCCAGGAGGAGATCGTGCCTGGGCCAGGTTCAGAAGCCAGGTGCAGGCCCCGTCCTTGAGAGCCATGGGAAACCAGTTCGCCATGACCTTCTCGTCTCCGTTGGCAGCCTTGATGCCTAGCTCGTAGAGCTGGAGGAACTCTGCAGGGTCAGCCGTGCCGTCGTAGCGAGGAGGCAGGTCTGGCTTGAACTTGCCGGGCCACGCGACGGTGCGTAGCTCGGTGGTGAAGGCGCGGCAACCTGCTGTGGCTACAGGAGGCCTTGGAGGACAAAGGGCTCGGTCCTGCAGGTCCCTGTGCGCCGCAGCTGGGTGCAGCGCGGGGTCTTGACGTGCTGGAGGAGGAGCGTGGTCGGGATGAGCCGGAGCAGGGAGCGCTCGGGCAGCTTCTCAAGGGCGAGGGACCTCTTGGCAGCTCTGCTCCTGCCGCGCTGGTTCCTAACGGGGCGGGTTCCGCCCAGGGTCTGCGCGCCTTGGAGCTAGGGCGCCTTCTTGAGGGGAAGGTTGCTGAGGCACCCCGGGAGCTTCATTGCCCGTGCATGGCAGGGCGCGGTGCAGCGAGAAAGATGGCGCGGGGGAGCCCCCAGCGGCACGGACGAGTTCGGCGACTCGGTCGAGCCATTCTTCGTAGACGTCGTCGACTGGGCGGTAGCGCAGGAGCTCGTTTGCCGCGATGAGCGCAGCTCGAGCCTCCATGGCCGCGCGGGGCGCGCGGGACGAAGAACCAGCGGGGGTGAGCGAGGGCGTAGCGGTGCGGCCGTCTCGCCTCATGGACGGGTGCTGGGACGATGCTTGCTGCTCGTTCCCCGCCGGGCCGGTGGCGGCGTTGACGGCAGGCGACGGGGAACGACGGGGGCGCCCGCCGACGGGAGCCGTCTGGGCGACGCGGGAAGCAAGGGAGGCTCGGCGCTCGGCGCGAACCCGGCGTGCGTCAGACATGGACGCGACGGTCGGAAAAGAACAGGGCGACGGAAGACGAATTCCAGAGCACCCCTACCTGGCGCGCCAAATGTAGGATTTAGGGTTCCGGCAGACCCTTGAGGTTCGAACACTGGGGTGCGCGCGGAGGTTTCGCCTTCTACCTACATGTTCCTCGTCGAATCGCTAGGATCTAAACTACGAGAAGAACAACACAAGAGACACAGGGTTTATACTGGTTCAGGCCACCATTGTGGTGTAATACCCTACTCCAGTGTGTGGCGTGGTGGATTTCCTCTTGGGCTGATGATGAACAATACAAGGAAGAACAGCCTCGCGAGGGTCTGTTATTGTGGTGGTGGTGTCCCTTTGGAGGGGTTGATTCTTGATGCCTATCCTATCTCCAGATTCCTATCCAGATGCCTCTACCCTGTGGGTGGCTAGTCCTATTTATAGGCAAAGGCCCTGGGCCTCTTCCCAAATATTGAGCGGGAAGGGCGCCAACAATTGGCCATTTTGAAGGGGAACATCTAGTACACTTATCCTGACTAAAGTTGGTCCTCGCCTGTCAAAGGCTCTGGTGGTGACGCCGGCTTGGGCTCCATGGTGACCTCCATCCTGCCGTTGGACTGGTCGTAGTCTTGTTTCACCGAAATGGATGCCTTTGCTTGATGCTCTCACCTGCGCTTGCTCCCCTTGCACCAAAGAGGAAAGAAGGACACTGCGCGGGCTGGCGCCCTTGGTCGTCATGGCTTGCATCATGGGCACCTCACGAGGTACCCCTCCTTGAACTCTCCGCCTCCTCGTGAGCCAGCCTGATGAGGCCGTACCTGAGGAAGCTCCTTGTCATCCGCCCCGCGAGGCTTGGCCCCTCGCGAGGGTCTTGAGCTTGTGTTGATGAAGATGGGCCATGTTGGGCCCCCTTTGAGCCACGCCGCAGGCCGCAGGCAGGCAAGTGTGGGGACCCTCGTTCCCAGAACACCGACAGTGCGGTAGCTGGTTATAAAAAGCGGTTCGAATAAAAGCCGGACTATGGCGTGATGTCACATTTCGAAGAGTTGTCAGCAGATTAGATTCGTGGATTATTGTTCTCTCTACGGTGGTATATGAATTTTTTCTTGGAGAGCCGAACACGGTCCTTGTGTTCAGAATTTATCTTGAAGTATTCGAAGATGGAACCCGCCTTGCAATGCCGAAGACAATCTACGCGCCGGACTCATCGTCATTGAAGCCTGGTTCAGGGGCTACTGAGGGAGTCTTGGATGAGGGGGTATCCGGACGGCCGGACTATATACTTTGGCCGGACTGTTGGACTATGAAGATACAGGATTGAAGACTTCGTCCCGTGTCCGGATGGGACTCTCCTTTGCGTGGAAGGCAAGCTTGGCGATCCGGATTATAGATCTCCTTCTCTATAACCGACTCTGTGTAACCCTAGCCCCCTCCGGTGTCTATATAAACTGAAGGGTTTAGTCCATAGGACGAGAACAACAATCATACCATAGGCTAGCTTCTAGGGTTTAGCCTCTACAATATCGTGGTAGATCAACTCTTGTAATACTCATATCATCAAGATCAATCAAGCAGGAAGTAGGGTATTACCTCCATCGAGAGGGCCCGAACCTGGGTAAACATCGTGTCCCCAGTCTCCTGTTACCATTAGCCTTAGACGCACAGTTCGGGACCCCCTACCCGAGATCCGCCGGTTTTGACACCGACAAGGCCTTCCTCCGCATCCCACCTCACTTCGGCCTATAGCTGAAGACCTTCAATGTGAAGCCAAAGGTGGTGAGCGGCCAACAAGCGGAGTGCGGAGGCGCCATGGTGGGCAAGATGCCAAATGTCACCTGGCCCGAAGGCTCCTTTGTGGAGACTGTAAAGGGGTGGCAATCGGGGTGGTTCTACATCACCGAGCCGCGCGGCACTAACTGGGCGGCAACCCCCAAATTCCGATCCGGAGTCCCCATGTGGCTCACCTCCTGGCAAGAGAAGGGCCTGGCCTAGGGCTTGGCGGAAGAGCTGACTGGGCTCCAGACATGTGTCCAGAACATGATAAGCAAGAGAATCAAGCTTGTCAACGTGGTCCAGGTTATGCTCTTCCGCCGGATTCTTCTGTGCTAGAGCCGGACTTGCAATTCGTGGGAGTTCGACCCGGCCAAGCACCAGACGCTGCTGGAGCTCTTCGGCACGAGGCATGAAGACGTCTGGAAGGTGCTCTTCAAGGCCGGTGAGGTACCACCACCCACGACCGAGGATCGTGGGCTTAGCTCAAAACGCTGGGCTAATACAGTAAGTTCTTTCATGTTTTCGAGGTATATCCTCTACTAGCATATCTGACGGAGGAATCTAAGCCTCCCTACCAATCTTTCAGGCCTGGGTAGAGATAGCAGAGCATATTAACTGTCCGGCTCCGCTACCCGAAGATCCAGAAACGCCTCTTCTGATGAAGATGTTGTTTCCGGTGCCTTATGAGGTGCCGGAGAAGAAGGCCAAGAAGAAGGCCCCGGGGATCAGAAGCGGTCTTCGCCGCAAGGGCACTTCGGACGTGACGTCCGAAGACGCTAGGACGCACTCCTCCACCAAAGATGACGAGGAAGAGGAGGAGTAAGAAGAGATCCGCCCCCCCTACTAGGGGAGAAAGAAGAGGAAGGCCTCCACACATGGGGAGGCCAAGGCGTCCAAGAAGGGGAAAACTTCCCCCCCAGACAACTCCGCAGCAGCCACCCACAACGGTGGAGAGTGGGAGCCCAGGGTCAAGCCCCTGGCCAACTCATAAGTATCCGGACACAGTAATATATCCGACATTTTTACTTTATTGTTTTAATGTGCTGGATCATGCACTTGCAGCCCGACCCAGTCCAACATCGCGTTGTCCTCCTCTTTGGAGGAATCGCTGGACCCGTCGGCGATGAACAGCGAGTCCCTTCCGACGGCCTCCTCCCCTAAAGCCACGGACAACACCGAGGTGTTGTCTCGAAGGATCCCAAGCCAGGGAGGGGATCATGAGGCCGTCCCAGTGGTGCCGGAGAGTAAAACCCCGGTTGCCGAAAACATGGGAGGACAGACCCCTATGGACACCGATGATGGGTGCCATATCCAATTCGGCCCCCAGCCGAATACAGCTCCGAAGACCCAAGTGGCTCCAGATTCAGGCCGACCGCCTCTTTCAAACGAGGGGGGCGAGCCAACTCCACTGGTGACCTCTATCCATCCAGAGGCACCGGATAGATTACTAGAAGCGTTGCAAGGCGCTTCCATTGTGGAAGAACACCGTACTCTTATGGGTACAGTGATTGAGAAGGTCCAGTCCACCAAAAAAGGACTGACCGAAGCCTGCTCTAGCCTTCTAACAGGCTTTGAGGTAAGCAATAAATTGTAGAAGAATATCACAGTGTAGACAGTAGCCCCTGATGCTCTGTTCGGTGTTCGGAAAGAAAATCCAAACAGAGGATCAAAATAGTTTTCGCAGGAGTCTAACATAATATGTCTATGTGAATAAGTAGGCATCGCTGCTAGCTTCTGCCGCTCATACTGCGGAGGTCTGTGGACTGAAGCAGAACCTGGAGCGGGCCGAGGAAGAGCTCAGCCTCGTGAAGAAGCAGCCAGAAGAAAACAAAGGTATGTAGTAACCTGCGTGTATAATTAGGGAGGATGAATTGTTCGTTCTGATTAAAGTGTCATGAACTTTATCAGGGGCCACGACTAAGGTGGCAGCCCTTAAGAAGGCGTTGGCCAAGGCCGAGGACAAAGCGGCCAAGGAACGGACCGCGTGTGAGAAGCAAGAGGCCTGGGTTAGCGAGGTCCAGCAAGAGCTCCAGGACGCCATCAAGAAGTACGAGTCCTTGGAGCGTGATTCTAAGACTCAAGAGTCCGAGCTTGCCAAGGCCTGCCAGAGCACGCAAGACGCCTGAGACAAAGCCCAGGGTGCCCTCCAGGAGATCCAGGTGGCCAAGAAAATTACGGCGGGTAAGGCTTTCATTATGCAAAGCAGATATGTGAAGGAAACATTCCTGTTACTTACCCGGGTTTGGAGCTCTCCAGGGGTGTTTCGGATCTGCCGCGCAGCATATCGGCTGCTGCAGAATTTTATCGAGCTGAAGAAGGGAGCTCTACGGAGAAGCTATTCTGGTCTCAATACCTTGGACCAGAACTTCTGGTGCCCTTTAGCGACCAGCTAAAATAGCTGGTCGAGCTGCATAAGGCGGCCGAACTAGCCATGAAGGACTTAATAGTCAGGTTGTGGCCTGCCGAGCCCATGCCCAGCAGCTACTTCAGACTCATCAAGCGGCTTGTGAGTGCCTGCCCATGGCTGGAAGCCATCTAGCGATCAGTCTGCATTGAAGGTGCGCGGATGGCGTTTGCCTGCGCCAAGGTGCACTGGGCGAAGATCGATGCCAAGAAGCTGATGACCGAGGGGCCGCCTGAGGGAAAGGAGCACTGCCCACCCGAACTGTACTTTGATAGTGTCCTGGAGGGATCCCGCCTTGTGGCGGAGCAATGTGCAAAGGATATTATATTCCCATGAAAACATTCCTTTGATCCTGTCATGTAATATGAAACAAGGTCATTGTGTAATATAATGCGTGTTTATTTAAAATTTTACCTCTTGTGCGGCCGTTTATGAAATCTAAGAGTTGGCCAGTCATCGGCTTCTGCACCCACGTAGATAGTACAGGGGTGTTCGGGATAAATCTAAACACTCTTTATGCAAGTTTTTGTTCCTTTAAGGAGGTGTTTAGCACAACGAACAAGGCAATCGGACTATACGGCTTTATCACCCTCAATTAGCCATAGGAGTTCGATAATTTTAAATTTTGGCGCAGCCCCTAGTATTCGGAAGGCCAAACTTGGGGCGCTATACATGCCTGATCGGACAAAAACCGATTCCTCGTGTAAAGCGGAAAAAAATCTCTAAGGATTTGAAACCTCTCAAACAGCTGACTAGCTCTCGCCGCATCATGACAGTCAGTTTTCGGCTTTCTCTACTGAGGTGCTCGTCCGGAAGAACCGGGACACAGTTGCAGTAGTTCTCCCTTTACTACCCTAACCGATATAGCGGAACGTAAGGTAGTCAGCACAGGAGCCGGGCAACCAAACTATTGACCAAAGACATGATTCGGAGGTGATGCATATAATGCTATAAGTTCGGGGTGCCGAACTGTACTATAAAAGTGTTCGAACTTTCTTGCCGTGTTATGGGGTACAATGAAGCCCCTAGCGAATTAAGGCGTAACAGAATGTACGGGTGCAATTGGTAATAAATAAACAGACAAGGAAAAAATTAAGTAATAAGATGCTGCTGCAAATTAATTTCCACTACGTCAAGGCGTATGTGTACAAGTAGTGCGATAAGCAAATAAGGCTATTTAACATGCCATAACCAAGAGCGAGCTGCGTGCAGGTATTTAAAACAGGTATGACGATCATTAGTAGAGACCACCTGGGTATTCCCTTGTACGTCAAAACCCCTTGCCTTCTTGGTGTATCTGTCCCGCGATAGGTCTGATGATTAGGTTATCAGAAAAGCCTCGAGAAGAGAAAAAACTTGAAAGAAAGAGAAATAGTGAAGGTATGCGGATCCAGGGGTGGTTGAGCCGCATTGTGGACCGCAGTCTAGCTATGCCTCTGTCCGTGCCCATGGTATTTTAAGTGCGTAGTTGTGTACGCGCGGCACTAATTTCACCGCTTGATTGGGACTAGGACGGAGGCCGAATTGCTAGTTGAGCTCAGGACGAGCCGGACGGTCCTGCTGTAGAGTAGTTCGGACTCGCTTGACGGTGTCTGATACGTATCCAATGTATCTATAATTTTTGATTGTTCCATGCTATTATATTACCTATTTTGGATGTTTATGGGCTTTACTTTACACTTTTATATCATTTTTGGGACTAACCTACTAACCGGAGGCACGGCCCGTATTGTTGTCTTTTTTGCGTATTTCAGTGTTTCCAAGAAAAGGAATATCAAACAGAGTCCAAACGGAATGAAACCTTCGGGAGCGTGATTTTTGGAACAAACGTGATCCCGAGGACTTGGAGTGCAAGTCAAGAAGCTCCCGAGGTGGCCACGAGGGTGGAGGGCGCCCGCCCCCTGTCTCGTGGGACCCTAGGGCACCCACTGACGTACTTCTTCCTCCTATATATACCCATGTACCACGAAACCATCAAAGGAGCAACCGAAAACCTATTTCCACCATCGTAACCTTCTGTCTCCGCGGGATCCCATCTTAGAGCCGTCGCCGACGTTATGCCGGAGGGGGAATCCACCATGGAGGGCTTCTACATCAACACCATAGCCCTTCTGATGAGTTGTGAGTAGTTTACCATAGACCTTCGGGTCCATAGTTATTAGTTGGATGGCTTCTTGTCTCTTTTTGGATCTCAATACCATGTTCTCCCCCTCTCTTGTGGAGATCTATTTGATGTAACTCTTTTTGTGGTGTGTTTGTCGAGATCCGATGAATTGTGGGTTTATGATCAAGTTTATCTATGAGAAATATTTGAATCTCCTCTGAATTCTTTTATGTATGATTGAGTTATCTTTGCAAGTCTCTTCGAATTATCAGTTTGGTTTGGCCTACTAGATTGATCTTTCTTGCCATGGTAGAAGTGCTTAGCTTTGGGTTCAATCTTGTGGTGTCCTTTCCCAGTGACAGCAGGGGCAGCAAGGCACGTATTGTATTGTTGCCTTCGAGGATAAAAAGATGGGGTTTATATCATATTGCATGAGTTTATCACTCTACATTATGTCATCTTTCTTAAAGCGTTACTCTGTTCTTATGAACTTAATACTCTAGATGCATGCTGGATAGCGGTCGATGTGTGGAGTAATAGTAGTAGATGCAGGCAGGAGTCGATCTACTTGTCATGGACGTGATGCCTATATACATGATCATACCTAGATAATCTCATAATTATTCAGTTTTCTATCAATTGCTTGACAAAAATTTGTTCACCCACTGTAATACTTATGCTATCTTCAGAGAAGCCTCTAGTGAAACCTATGGCCCCCGGGTCTATCTTTTATCATATAAGTTTTCAATCTACTTTTATTTGCATCTTTACTTTTCCAATCTATATCATAAAATACCAAAAATATATTTATCTTATCATATTATCTCTATCAGATCTCACTTTCGCAAGTGGCCGTGAAGGGATTGACAACACCTTTATCGCGTTGGTTGCGAGTTCTTTGTTTGTTTGTGTAGGTTCGTGGGACTTGTGAGGAGCCTCCTACTGGATTGATACCTTGGTTCTCAAAAACTGGGGGAAATACTTTGCTACTGTGCTGCATCACCCTTTCCTCTTCAAGGAAAACCAACGCAAGCTCAAGACATAGCCAGAAGGATTTCTGGCGCCGTTGCCGGGGAGGTCTTCGCTCAAGTCAAGACATACCAAGTACCCATCACAAACTCATCCCCCTCGCATTTACATTATTTGCCATTTGCCTCTCATTTTCCTCTCCCCCACTTCACCCTTGTCATTTTATTCGCCCTCTCTTTCCCAATCTCCTCTCTTTTCCGCTTGCCTTCTTCTTCCTCTCTCTTTCGCTTACCTTTTCCTGTTTGCTTGTGTGTTGGATTACTTGTCGCCATGGCACAATATAATACCAAATTGTGTGATTTATCCAATACTAATAATAATGATTTCCTTAGTACTCCGATTGCTCCTCTTAATGATGTTGAGCCTTGTGAAATCAATGCTGCTTTGCTGAATCTTGTTATGAAAGATCAATTCTCCGACCTTCCTAGTGAAGATGCCGCTACCCATCTAAACAACTTTGTTGATTTGTGTGAGATGCAAAAGAAAAAAGATACGGATAATGATATTGTTATATTGCAAAAGAAAAAAGAAAAAAGAAAAAAGTTTGGTTTTCGTCTTTGCCTAAAAATAGTATTGATTCTTGGAACAAGTGCAAAGATGCTTTTATCTCTAAGTATTTTCCTCCCGCTAAGATCATCTCCCTTAGGAACGATATTATGAATTTTAAACAACTTGATCATGAGCATGTTGCCCAATCTTGGGAAAGAATGAAATTGATGATTCACAATTGCCATACTCATGGTTTGAATTTATGGATGGTCATACAAAAATTTTGTGCCGGATTGAATTTTGCTTCTAGAAATCTTTTAGATCCGGCCGCCGGAGGCACGTTCATGGAAATCACCCTAGGAGAAGCTACAAAGCTCCTTGATAATATCATGGCTAATTATTCTCAATGGCACACCGAATGATCTACTAGTAAAAAAGTGCATGCTATAGAAGAAATTAATGTTTTGAGTGGAAAGATGGATGAACTTATGAGATTATTTGCTACTAAGAGTGCTTCTGTTGATCCCAGTGATATGCCTTTGTCTACTTTGATTGAGAATACTAATGAATCTATGGATGTAAATTTTGTTGGTCGGAATAATTTTGGCAACAATGCTTATAGAGGAAACTTTAATCCTAGACCGTTCCCTAGTAATTCCTCTAATAATTATGGAAATTCCTACAATAATTATTATGGTAATTTTAATAAGATGCCCTCTGATTTTGAAAATAGTGTGAAAGAATTTATGATCTATCAAAAGAATTTTAATGCTTTGCTTGAAGAAAAATTGCTTAAAGTTGATGATTTGGCTAGGAACGTTGATAGACTTTCGCTTGAAGTTGATTCTTTGAAACTTAGATCTACTCCTCCTAAGCATGATATCAATGAGTCTCTCAAGGCTATGAGAAGTTCCATTGACGAGTGCAAAGAAAGAACCGCTAGATTGCGTGCTAAGAAAGATTGCTTTGTTAAAGCATGTTCTTCTAGTTTCCATGAAAATAATGATGAAGATCTTAAAGTTATTGATGTGTCCCCTATTAGATCTTTGTTTTGCAATATGAATCTTGATAATAATGGGACTGGAGATGAGTCAGCTTTAGTTAAAAGGCGTCCCAATAATTCGGAGTTTTTAGATCTTGATGCTAAATTTGGTAAAAGTGGGATTGGAGAGGTCATGACTTTAAATAGCATTGAACCCACTATCTTGGATTTCAAGGAATTTGATTATGATAATTGTTCTTTAGAAAGTTGTATTTCCTTGTTGCAATCTGTATTAAATTCTCCTCATGCTTATAGTCAAAATAAAGCCTTTACCAAACATATTGTTGATGCCTTGATGCAATCTTTTGATGAAAAACTTAATTTGGAAGTTTCTATACCTAGAAAACTTAATGATGAGTGGGAACCTACGATAAAGATTAAAATTAAAGATTATGAGTGTTTTGCTTTGTGTGATTTGGGTGCTAGTGTCTCCACAATTCCGAAAACTTTATGTGATATTCTAGGTTTCCATGATCTTGATGATTGCTCTTTAAAGTTGCACCTTGCGGATTCCACCATTAAAAAGCCAATGGGAAGAATCAATGATGTCATAATTGTTGCAAATAGAAATTTTGTGCCCGTTGATTTTATCATTCTTGATATAGATTGCAATCTTTCTTGTCCTATTATTCTTGGTAGACCTTTCCTTAGAATGATTGGTGCGATTATTGATATGAAGGAAGGGAATATTTGATTCAAATTTCCATTAAAGAAAGGCATGGAGCACTTTCCAAGAAAGAAAATCAAATTACCTTATGAATCTATCATGCGAGCTACTTATGAATCAAGTGCCAAAGATGGCACTAGTTAGATCTATCCTTGCTTTTATGCCTAGCTTGGGGCGTTAAACAATATTGCTAGTTGGGAGGCAACCCAATTTTCTTTGTGTTTTTGTTTTTTGTTCCTGTTTAGTAATATATTTTGCATATACTTTCTGTTTAGATGTGTTTTCATGTTTTAATTAGTGTTTGTGCCAAGTAGAACCTATAGGGTAACCTATGGTGATAGTTAATTTGATTCTGCTGAAAACAGAAACTTTGCGCTCACGAGAAAAAAATTCAATAAATCACAGGAACGTGATTTTGCATTGATTATTTTTTCTGTAGATCAATAGACAAATTTCCTAAGACGTCCTATTTTGGTAGGATTTTTGGAGTTACAGAAGTAACCGAAAGTTACAGATTGCTACAGACTGTTCTGTTTTTGACAGATTCTGCCTTTCGTGTGTTGTTTGCTTATTTTGATGCATCTATGGCTAGTATGTAAGGGTATGAACCATAGAGAACATGGAATACAGTAGGTTTAACACCAATATAAATAAATTATGAGTTCATTGCAGTACCTTATGTGGTGGTTTTTCGTTCTTGCACTAATGGAGCTTATGAGATTTCTTGTTGAGTTTTCTGTTGTGAAGTTTTCAAGTTTTGGGTAAAGATTTGATGGACTATGGAATAAGGAGTGGCAAGAGCCTAATCTTGGGGATGCCCATGGAAACCCAAGATATTCAAGAATATCCAAAAGTCTAAGCTTGGGGATGCCCCCGGAAGGCATCCCCTCTTTCGTCTTTGTTCATTGGTAACTTTACTTGGAGCTACATTTTTATTCGCCACATGATATGTGTTTTGCTTGGAGCGTCGTGTATGATATTAGTATTTTATTTTTAGTTTACCACAATCATCCTTGCTGTACACACCTTTTGGGAGAAGTCCACTTGATTGAAATTTATTACAATACTATATGTGCTTCACTTATATCTTTTGAGCTAGATAGTTTTTGCTCTAGTGCTTCACTTATATCTTTTAGAGCACGGTGGTGATTTAATTTTGAAGAAATTGTTGATCTCTCATGCTTCACTTATATTATTTTGAGACTCTCTTAGAACAGCATGGTATTTTCTATGGTTATAAAATTGGTCCTAGAATGGTAGGCATCCAAGTGGGTATAATAAAAACTAAGCGTTCTTTGACTTAGGTTCCAGAGTTATATGGATTTGTGAAATTCACACAATTGAGGAATCTTGAAGAAAAATGTTGCTTAGAGAAACAGATCAGGAATAGATGATTGTGTGAGGTGTTTAAAGTGTGGAAGTTGAAGAATAAACACCCTTTGAAGATTTTATGGAAATCATCAGAATCAAAAAGGCAGTAAAAGTAACTTTTAAGTACCCTTGATGAAGAACACGACAAACTGGGAGTGTTAGATTGGAAGTTCGTCAGTCCAGATCTTCCACGCCCTAACTTGGTAGAGGAAGACAACTACAGCGGCGACGGAGTGAAGATATCTGCGGCCGGCGCGAGTACGACAGGGACGAGGTCGAGGTAGTGAAGCTCTTCCTCACCGGCGACGATGAAAGTAGCGGCGGAGCTAGGGCTTGAGAACTGGAGCGAGGGGAGTGAGTTCGAGCAGGGTAAATGCAGTCTGAGGAGGGTGAGGGGTATTTATAGCCGAGGTGAAAAACCGCTCGCCCGAGGAAAATGGACGAATGTGCCCCTGATCCTTATCATCCTAGCGACATGTGTCACCCACGTACAGTGTGGTGGAGATCGTGTGAGATCGTGGGTGAATAGATAAGTCTTGTTGTGGGATGTGGAATGGTTGGAGCGGAAAAAGCCGAAAATTCAAATAAGAAAATTTTAGTGTCTCGTTCGCAAATTCTTCAGCTGACAAGGACACAGTGAAGATTTTGAACGGGTTTCAAATAGAACGCACATGAAGAATTTGTGGACAGACTGGGTTGAGTTTAGCATAGAGGGGGAAAGGATCCGATCACATTCACTTAGCAAAAAAGGCAACTTGAAGAGTTAGCAATAAGTGAATGTTGTTGAGGACATAAAACTCAAGTATATATATAGTCAATGAAGAACAATGATAGAAAGTGTGAAGACAGTGGAAAGTTGAAGAAATTGAACAACTGAGGAATTTCAAAAATGAAGAAAAACTCAAATTGAAGATTTTCACCTTTAGTGGGTGGCGTAACCCAGCGTATAAGAATGATGATTTCAGACACCACGTACAATTGTCGTAGGGTTCTGAGAATCAAATTCTTCAATAATTTCTTCACACTTAGAGGGTTAGTCTTCATTCATTAAAGAAAAATGTTACTATGTGTGTTGCACATCTAAGTCATCAAATTTGCATAAGTGTTAGGATGTGTGTCCTTTTCAAAGAACATTCAAAGATTCTAAGATATTTATCTCACACCGCAACTTGCTAAATCTCTTCTCATCCAAGGGCTTTGTGAAGATATCGGCCAGCTAGTCTTCAGTATTTGCATGGTCGATGGAGATGTCGCCCTTCAACACATGGTCATGAAGAAAATGATGACGAATCTGGATGTGATTTTCTTCGAGTGCTGAACTGGGTTGTGAGCAATCTTGATAGCACTCTCATTGTCGCAGTAGAGTGGTACATTATTCACATTGATGCCATAGTCCTTGAGGGTTTGCTTCATCCATAGCAATTGAGCACAGCAAGATCCAGCAGCAATGTACTCAGCTTCAGCAGTAGAGAGTGATATGCAGTTCTACTTCTTCGAGGACCAACATACCAAGGATCGTCGAAGGAAATGACATGTGCCTGATGTTGACTTGCGGTCCACCCGATCACCAGCATAGTCAGAGCCAGAATATCCAATGAGATCAAGGAAGAGCCCTTGGGATACCATAATCCAAGTGTTGGAGTGTGAGCTAGATATTTAAGAATATGCTTCACAACCTTATGGTGTGATTCCTTCGGTGTATCTTGAAACCAGGCACACATGCAAACACTAAGCATAATATCCAGCCTTGAAATTGGCTCTTTAGTGTGCCCGAGGTGCTTGCTTGAGGCCATAGAGGGCCTTGTTGAGTCTGTAGACGTGATCTAGAAATTTTGGATCCTCAAAACTTGGTGGTTGAGCAACATATACTTCATCCTCAAGCTTACCATTGAGGAATGCACTTTTCACATCCATTTGATGTAAGATGATATTATGATGGTTAGCGTAAGCAAGCAATATGCGAATAGCTTCAAGTCTAGCAACAGGTGCAAAAGTTTCATCAAAATCAATTCCTTCAACCTGTGTGTAGCCTTGAGCTACAAGACGAGCCTTATTCCTCACCACAAGGCCATTTTCATCTTGTTTGTTGCGGTAGATCCAGTTGGTGCCGATGATGTTGTACTTGCGTTGGTCTGGTCGCTTGACAAGCTCCCACACATTGTTGAGCTTGAATTGATGCAATTCATCTTTCATGGCTTGAATCCACTCAGATTCCATGAATGCTTCATCAACTTTGGTGGGCTCTGTGATAGAGACAAACGCAAAATGCCCACAAAAGTTAGATAAGTGTGAACCTTTGAGTGCGTGAGAGGACCTGGTGTGTTGATGTCGCTGATGATTTTCTCGATCTGCACCTCGTTTGCAATGCGAGAATGTGCAGGTTGACGACTTTGCTTAGGCCCAGCAATTTCTTCAGGGCCATTTTCTTCAGCAGCACCAACGTGATTGTCTTCACGATCCGGAATGACTTCTTCAGCAGATTCTTCGATAGGGATGATATCCTCAGTAGCTTTGAGCTTGATGGATTCCTGAGGTGACATTTCATCTAGCACAAGAGGTAGGTGCTCTCTTTCTGAGCCATTGGTTTCTTCGAACCGCACATCTACAGTTTCAACAATCTTGTGATGATTGATGTTGAAGACTCTGTAGGTGTGCGAGTCCTTACCATAACCAAGCATAAAACCCTCATGTGCTTTCGGTGCAAATTTAGAGTGATGGTGAGGATCTCTAATCTAGCATTTAGCACCGAAGACTTTGAAATAACTTACATTGGGTTTCCTGTCAGTGAGGAGTTCATATGAGGTCTTTTTGAAGAATTTGTGAAGATATACTCTCTTGATGATATGGCATGCAGTATCAATAGCTTCTGGCCAAAAATGTTGTGGTGTCTTGTATTCATCAAGCATAGTGTGAGCCATCTCAACAAGAGTTTTGTTCTTGCACTCCACGACGCCATTCTGCTGAGGAGTATAGGGAGCAGACAACTCGTGAGTAATACCAAGTATATCAAGATATTCATCAAGACCAGTGTTCTTGAACTCAGTTCCATTATCACTCCTGATATGCTTGATCTTCACACCGAAGTTCGTAGAAGCTCTTGAGGAAAATCGTCTGAAGACTTCCTGCACTTCATTATTGTAAGTGATGGTATGCACCCATGTATAATGAGAATAATCATCAACAATGTCAAAGCCATATAATGATGCAGAACTCGAGAACGTTGCATAATGAGTAGGGCCAAAGAGATCCATAGGAAGCAATTCAAAGCGACAAGAAGTGGTCATGATAGTCTTCGAGGGATGCTTGGCTCTGGTCATCTTTCCAGACTCACAAGCCCCACAAAGATGATCTTTGAGGAATTTGACACCCTCGATGCCAATGACATGCTTCTTCTTCGCGAGTGTATGCAAGTTCCTCATCCCAGGACGACCAAGTTGTTGATGCCATAACTAGCCTTCTGAAGCTTTTGCCAATAGACATGTGGCAGGCTGTGGTCCTATAGAGAAATCAACAATATACAAGTCTCCTTTCCTAAAGCCTTCGAAGACTTTGGATTTTTCATATTCCATTAGCACAATGCAATGATATTTGCCAAAGACGACAACCATATCAAGATTACAAAGCATTGAGACAGACATGAGGTTGAATCCTAAGGACTCGACAAGCATGACTTTGTCCATGTGTCTATCCTTTGAGATCGCAACCCTACCTGGGCCCAATACCTTGCTTTTGCCTTTGTCAGCATAGGTCATATGCTTCAGATGAGATGGAGATAAATCAGTGTCCATCAATAAGTTCCTGTCACCAGTCATGTGATTTGTACATCCACTGTCGAGGACCCACTCAGTAGCTTTGGGTTGTTCATCCTGCAGATGAATTAGTGCAACTTACAAACCCATATACTTCATCAGTGAAGAATATGACATCAATTTCATCAACAGTAACAGATATAGCAATATGAGGACGTGAGAAATGAGTGATTCATTTCTTCATGATTAGCTTGCGTCCATTCAAGCACATTCAGTTGTCCAGCAAATTCTTTAGACGATTAATTTTGTTTGGATACCTGGCCCTGCATAAGAGATTAGTTCTTTTTCTTCACCACCCACATCCGGAGGGGTGGCAAAGAGTTCATGCATCATTCTGCGAGCTCCATAAGAAAAATATGGCATTGAAGCCAGAGCACTTCGTTTCACAGAAGAGTGGATAGAATAAGCATATGAATAAGCAGAGAAATTCTTCGAGGACTTATGAAAATAATGGTTTGAAGAATAATGCACATATTAATAGACTTTAGACTTTCCCTGTGAAACAGAAGTGTTAGCACGATGATGTTAATATGAGGATTTTGATCCACGTGAGGAATTTGATCCAGATGAAGAATTTGGTCCATATGAGGACCTTGATCCATATGAAGAATTAGATTTGGGGTTCCTGGTCTTCATAGGTGGTGTCATGATGACATTCACCTGAAGATTTTTAAGGCACCTTTTGGGAACCCAGATTTCCTTCATAGGGGGACCATTCCTGTAGTTAGTTCCAACATATCGAGCAAATACTTCACCATTCTGATTCTTGAACAATTTATACTTGGAGTCAAATGACTCATCAGAGGAATATGAAGATTCACAAGTAAAGCCAGACAATGTGCATGGATCTATGGAAAGTCCCTTCATAACAACCCATGAAGTTTTGGGGTATTGTTCAGGTTTCCAGTAGGTCCCATCAACATTGAGTATCCTCTCAAAGGCAATACCCTCTTTCCAAGGGTTCCAGTTCAAGATCTGCTTTTTGAGGACATCACAAAGAGTCTGATGCCCTTTGAGGCTTTTGTATATGGCTGCCACATACAATTCCTTCAACCCTGCATTATCGTCAGTGATACATGTGGTATCCTCGGATGAGGAATTTGTGATCACAGAGACAGTTGAAGAATTTGCAGTAATAGAAGCATTTGAACATTCAGGTGAAGAATTAGCAGATTCACACTCAATGCATTTCAGACATGGTGGAATAAATTCTTCCTGAGCGAAACTGATCTGTTGAGCAAGCAATGAATCGTTCTCCTTCTGAAGATCTTCATAACTCACTCTTAACTTCTCAAGATCTTGCTTTCTCTGAAGAAATTGATAAGAAAGCTTCTCATGATCAGTTAAGAGAGTGTTATGATGATTTTGAAGGTTGTCAAACTGTGACTGAAGTCTCTGAAGATTATCAGTCAGATTCTTAGTGCGATTCAATTCCTCACCCAATAGGTCATCGCTTTTGTCTAGTAGATTTTGAATCTTTTCCAAAGCCTTCTATTGTTTAACAACAATTTTAGCAAGTTTGGAATAGCTAGGCTTGAGATTTTCATCAGATTCATCCTCACTAGAGTCAGAGGGAGAATGTTTGAGTACCTTGGCACCTTTTGCCATGAAGCAATAGGTGGGAGCATAGTCATTAGCACTCTTGTCAGCAGAGTTGGGGAGGTCATCTTCTTCAGTGTTGAGGATGGACTTGTTGACATAAGCAATAGTGAGGGCTAAGCTCACCACACCAGAGTATGACTCCTCAGATTCCTCCACTTCCACATTTTCCTCAGATTCAGCTTCAGAGTCCATTTCCTTGCCAATGAATGCCCGGGACTTCTTGGAACTGCTCTTCTTGTGAGATGAAGACTTTGAAGATTTTGATGATGAGGACTTTGAAGATTTCTTCTTCTTCTTTGAGTCATCAGAATCGTCATCTTTGTATTTCTTCTTCTTTGATTCGTTTTCCCACAGAGGACAATCAGACATGTAGTGACCAGGTTTCTTGCATTTGTGGCAAGTTCTCTTTTTGTATTCACGCGATGAGGAATCATCACTTCTTGAAGACTTTCCAAAACGACCGCGGTGAGAGAACTTCTCGAATTTCTTCACTAGCATTGCTAGCTCCTGGCTTAGTTCTTCAGGGTCACTAAGGCTGCTACCAGAATCTTCACCTTCAGATTCAAAGACTGCCTTGGCCTTCAGTGCACGTGATCTTCCAAAGCTCGGTCCATAGAGGTCTCTCTTCTCAGCAAGCTAGAACTCATGAGTGTTTAGCCTCTCGAGGATATCAGCTGGATCTACTGACTTGTAATTAGCTTGCTCTTGAATCATCAGTGCAAGAGTATCGAATGAGTAATCAAGTGATCTCAGCAATTTCATCACCACCTCATGGTCGGTGATGTCAGTGGCACCAAGTTCTTGAAGCTCATTTGAGATGTTAGTGAGTCGATCGAAGGTTTGCTGAACATTTTCATTGTCGAGTCTTTTGAAGCGGTTGAAGGGATTGCAAAGAACATCAACTCAGGAGTCACGTTGAGTAGAGACTCCTTCGTTGACCTTGTACAGCCTGTCCCAATCAGCTTAGCAGTTTCCAAAGCACTCACTCTGCCGTACTATTTTGCTCAGATGGACACATATGATATTCTTCGCTTGAGAATGGAGTTTCTTAAATCTCTTCACATCAACAGCATTCAGAGACGGAGTAGCTGAGGGAACATCATTTTCCACAACATACCAGAGATCATTATCAATTGCCTAAAGATGCATGCGCATCTTGCTCTTCCAGTAGGGGTAGTCCGTCCCATCAAAGGTAGGACACCCAGCCGAGACCTTGATCATACCCGCATCACATAGAACAAGGGAGTACCTTGCTCTGATATCAATTGAAAGTGTGTTGGTCGACTAGAGGGGGGGTGAATAGGCGATTTTTACAAATTCGTCACTAAGGAATTTCAGGGTGAGGAAATTCCTAAGTCACGAACAACTAGCAGCGGAATAAGTACTCAGGTATAAGCATAACAGAGCAATAGCATAGTCATCATGATGAAATGAAAACAAACACAGAGTAAAGAAAGCGTGATAACAGGATAAGCAGGCTGAAGACTATGTGACTGAAGAAATATGATTGAGGAAATAGAGAAAGTCTTCAGTCAAAGTCTTCAAACGGTAATGATCAGGTTCATCAACACATGAATGAGGAAATGAAAGGGGTTGAGGAAATAGAACCAGTAGGCTTGGTGAAGACAATGATTTGGTAGACCAATTCCAACTGTTGTGACAGTTGTACGTCTGGTTGGAGCGGCTGAGTATTTAAACTCGAGGACACACAGTCCTCACCGTATTCTCCTTGAGCTAAGGTCACACAGACCTCGCCCAACACTCGTGGTAAATCTTCACAGGTGACTTCCAAACCTTCACAGACTTGGTGACTTGGCGATCCACAATTCCTCTTGGATGCTCAAACCATGACGCCTAACCGTCTAGAGGATACACAGTCCTCAAAGGTAACAAGCGTCGGTTCCACATAGGAAAAATCTCTTCAGTGATGCTCAATCACTTTGGGTTTGTAGGTTTTTGGGCTTGGGTTTTCGGTTTTCCTCACTTGATGATTTTCACTCAAAGTCCTCGGAGGATGGGATGCTCTCAATGACAAGTGTTAGTTTCTCTTGGAGCAGCCAACCAGCTAGTGGTTGTAGGGGGCGGCTATTTATAGCCTAGGGAGCAGCCCAACATGATAAGACATAAATGCCATTCATTGATATGACCGTTAGGTGGTAGGATATTTTGGACAGCTAGCGCGTAGCACAACAACGATCAGATTTGAGGTTCGAATTCCTCAGGGCTATCATGTTCCTCACTGTGTAGGCAATCTGCACTGGCGAATTCCTAACTCCTTAGTCAGAACAAATTCCTCAAAGACCAGAAGATCTTCGTATATGTCACTAAAGAAATTGACTGAGCTGATATGAGATTTCCAATGGCTTCACTCGAAAGGATTGGGTAGGTGTAGGATTTTGAGATGAGCATCACTTGGAAATCAGTTTCCTTAGGATTACCTCGACCCCCTTTAACAGTACGGTGTTTCCTATGACTCAAGAAAGAGAAAATGAAACTAAGAAAACAAAAGTCTTCACACTTCATAATCCTTGCATGGATATCCAAGTCTTCAAGGTCACACCAATTTCTCCACTTTCAAAATCTTCAGGAGAACCAAAGTCTTCAAGTGAAGACATACATTTTTAGGGGTCGACATTCAACGTAAATATCAAACTCCTCATCGACTTCTAGAGCCTGTGTACACTCACAAACATATTAGTCCCTTAACCTATAAGTCTTCAATACACCAAAATCACTAAGGGGCACTAGATGTAGTTACAAAACCTACGCCCCCAGGTCTCTTTTCATCATATTTGCCTTTGTGATATATTTTCCTTTGCTTTTATTTTCAAATCTATTAAACCAGAAATACAAAAATACCTTGCTGCAATTTATTTGTTCCATGATCTATTTATCCTATCTACCACTTTTACCTCATGTTATTTGCCTATCCTGAGGCATCGTACCCGAAAGGGATTGACAACCCCTTTAACATGTCGGGTTGTGAGTATTTGTTATTGTGTGCAGGGGTTGTTTACGTGGTGTGAGGAGGTTCTCCTACTGGTTCGATAACCTTGGTCTCATCACTGAGGGAAATACCTACCGCCGCTATACTACATCATCCCTTCCTCTTTGGGGAAATACCGACGTAGTTCTAGCAGACATCAAAAGGAATTTCTGGCGCCGTTGTCGGGGAGGATCTTCAACATCAACCAGGTTCCTAATCACAAATCTCATCTCCTCGCAATTTACATTATTTGTCATTTGCCTCTCATTTTCCTCTCCCCCACTTCACAAAAGTTTGTAGTTTTATTCGCCCTCCTTTTCATTTGTCATTTTCTCGTCAGATCTGTTTTTGTGTGCAATCTTGTTTGTGTAGTCATTATGCCTCAAAGAAAATATCATCCTTACCCAAATATTTTGCTTGAAATTGAGAAAAGTACTAAGGAATATATGACTCCACAATTTGAGCATAATAATTTTTTACTAAAGAACTTAAGGAACACTCCTTGTGTTAGAAGCTATAATGAAACAACTCGATGATATGAGTAGAGAAGTTTGCAATCTTCAATCTAAGTATGCTTTTGCTAAAAGTTTGTTGGGAAAAATATCCGATGCACAAGCTACTTTAGTAAATCAAATGGCTGCCAAACCAATCTCGTTAGAAAACAAAAATGATGATCTTTAAATGATTGGTGTTTCTTCTATTGATTATTTATTTAGTAATATTAAGATTGATGAACAAGGGACTGGAGAAGAGTCAACTTTAGTTATAAGGCGTCCCAATGATTTAGAGGGTGAAAATCTTGTTGAGAAAATTGATAAAGGTGGGTTTGAAGAGGTCAAGACTTTAACTAGTGATGTGCCCACTATTTTGGATTACAAAGACTTTAATTATGATAGTTGCTCTTTGGTTGATTGTATTTCTTTGTTGCAATCCATGATAAATTCACCCCATGCTTATGAACAAAATAAAGCTTTTACTAAACATATTATCGATGCCATGATGAAAGATTTTGAAGAAAAGTTGGAATTAGAAGTTTCAATTCCTAGAAAATTGCATGATGAGTGGGAACTACCATCAAAGTCAAGATTAAAAATTATGAGTGTTTATATTTATGTGACTTGGGTGCTAGTGTTTCTATAATTCCGAAATCTTTATGTGATGTGCTTGGTCTTACCAATATTGAAGAATGCTCTTTAAATTTGCACTTGGCGGATTCTACTATTAAAAAGCCTATGGGAAGAATTAATTTTCTTATTCTTGCAAATAGGAATTATGTTCCCATAGATTTTATTTTTCTTGATATTGATTGCAATCCGTCTTGCCCAATTATTCTTGGTAGACCGTTTTTACATACTATCGGTGTTGCGATTGATATGAAAGAAGGCAATATTAAATTTCAATTTCCACTAAGGAAGGGAATGGAACACTTACCTAGAACAAGAATTAGGCCACCTTATGAATCAATCATGAGGGCATCTTATGGATCTAGAAATAAAGATGACAACACTTAGATCCTACGCGTTATGCCTAGCAAGGGGCGTAAAATGATAGCGCTCGTTAGGAGGCAACCCAACTTGTATATTTTTGCATTTTGGTTTTCTTGCTGTTTTCAATAAAATACCCAATTATACCTATGGTAGATGTGTTTTGTGGTTTAAATTAGTGTTTTGTGCCAAGCGCCTTTGGGATGATTTGGGTAAAAGTTGATTCGATCTTGCTGAAAAACAGAAACTTTTGCGCTCACGAGATTCATTATAATTTTTAACAGAAGAGTGCTTTTGAGTTGATTATTTTTTCACAAGATTAATAGACAAATTTCTCACGCCAACCTAATTTTATCAGAATTTGTGGAGTTACAGAAGTATTCGAAATATTCAAATTGCTATAGACTGTTCTGTTTTTGACAGATTCTGTTTTCTTTGCATTTTGTGCTTGTTTTGATGATTCTATGGTTTTCTTTGATGAGTTTTTGCCATAGACAAGTTGGAATATAGTAGATATAATGAAAAAACAAAATATGAATAGGTTTGCAATAATACTTATAGTAGTGGTTTGCTTTCTTATACTAACGGATCTCACTAAGGTTTTGTTGAGTTTTGTGTGATTGAAGTTTTCAAGTTTTGGGTGGTCTTACGATGGATGAAGGAATAAGGATTAGCAAAAGGCTAAGCATGGGGATTCCTGAGGCACCCCAAGGTAATATTCAAAGAAGTAGCAAGCAACTAAGCTTGGGGATGCAAAAGAAAAACTAAGCTTGGGGATGCCCTCGAGTGACATCCCCGCTTTCTTCTAACAACCATCGATATTTTACTTGAAGCTATATTTTTATTCGTCACATATTATGAGTTTTGCTTGGAGCGTCTTTTATAATATGAGTCTTTGCTTGTTTCTCTTTGTGTTTTAAGTCTTGAATCTTTGTTGAACACACCTTTTTGAGAGATCCTAAAATTATGCTATGCTTGCTCCTATGCTTCACTTAAATTTTTAGAGCCATGGATTTGCTCTAGTGCTTCACTTATATCTTTTTGAGCATGGTGTGCTTTGTTATTTTTGAAGAAATGATCTCATGCTTCACTTAGATTTATTTGGGAGATAGTAAAATTTTGAGAAATTCTCTCTTGCTTCACTTAGATTATTTTGAGAGAAAGAAAATTTATGCTCATGTTCTTCACTTATATTTGTTTGAGCTTATCAAAAACAACATATGAAAATAGTCCCAAAGTGATAGATATCCAAGGAGGGTATAATAAAAACTTTCATGAAGATCATTGGACAAAATAAACTTGATTCTTAGTAATGGTTTTGAGATATGACGATATGATATGTGAGTCATGTTGATGAGTAATTGTGCTTTAGTAAGAATATTGATGTTAAGGTTTGTGATTCACTATGCAAGCACGAAAGTCAATAGTTATGCAATGAAATTTATATCCTACTTGTGGTGCGTTATTCGGTGTTACTTATGCTTAATGCTTGGGTACGAGATTTTTCGCTTTTTGGTTGGTTGCTTCTCAATCTTTTTGCTAGCCTTCATTTTGCACTAAGTATGGTCACTACTTGTGCATCCAAAACCCTCTAAACCAGTTTTGCCATATGAGTCCACTATATCTACCTATATGTGGTATTTACATGTCATTCTAAGAAAATTTGCATGTGCCATCTCTAATTTTCAAAATAAATTTCTCTTTTGTGTGCTCTACCGCTCGCGAGGCGGTGAGGGGTGGCCAATATTTTCCATGCTAGATGTGTTATTCTCACGATGAGTGTTTATTCACTTGTCATTGCACGAGAGTACGACAAAGGTATTAGGGATGCCCAATAGTGAAATGAAAAATGAATTTACTTTTTGTTGTCAAATAATAAACTCCTTGGAAAGTGTTGGTACGGAGGGCACCCGTGGATACAGTTAGCCATGGAAAGTGAAAGTAATGGTGGAAAAAGAAATAAACTTTATTTTCTATTTGGGAACCACCTATGATGTATCTAGCATGGAAAGTATTGGGATCTCTAAGTCGTTTTTGTTGGTGGGAAAAGTATGCGTCTAGAAAATGTTTTTATCTCTTAATTTAAGCTTTGAGCTCTGGCACCTCTACAAATCCCTACTTCCCTCCGCGAAGGGCCTTTCTTTTACTTATGCAATTTTTATTTTGAATTTGAGTCTCCATCTTCTCTTATAAAGCACCAACTAAGGGGCACTATGATCGTATTTGAGAATTGGGTGTAGCTAATATTCTAGTGTGTTTCATGAATGGATCAATGATTGAGCATAATGGTCTAGGGATAACTTGCTTTAGTGTTGATATTTTTAAAGACATGGTTGCTTGTTGGTATGCTTGAGTATTAAAGTCTTCATGTCAAAACTAGACTATTGCTTTGAATCATATAAAGTCCAAATGTCCATGCTATAAAGAAAGGAAATGTGATGAACATGTTAGGCAGCATTCCACATCAAAAATTCCATTTTTATCATTTACCTACTCAAGGACGAGCAGGAATTAAGCTTGGGGATGCTGATACATATCCAATGTATCTATAATTTTTGATTGTTCCATGCTATTATATTATCATTCTTGGATGTTTTACAGTCATTTTATATCATTTTTTTGGTACTAACCTATTGACATAGTGCTCAGTGCCATTTGTTGTTTTCTGCATGTTTTTTACATCGGCAGGAAATCAATGCCAAAGAGAGTCCAAACACAGCAAAACTTCTTGAGGATTTTTTTGGGCCAGAAGACATCCAGTGGGCCAGGAACGCATCCGAGGGGAGCTTCGAGGGGAGCACAACCCACCAGGGCGCGCCCTGGTGGGTTGTGCCCACCTCGGGTGCCCCCTGAACCGCCTCTTTGCTCTATAAATACCCTGATATTCCATAAACCCTAGGGGAGTCGACGAAAATTAGTTCCAGCTGCCGCAGAGTCCAGAAACACCAGATCCAATCTAGACACCATCTCAGAGGGGTGCATCATGTCCATTGGTGCCTCTCCGATGATGCGCGAGTAGTTCTTTGTAGACCTACTGGTCCGTAGTAAGTAGCTAGATGGCTTCCTCTCTCTCTCTCTCTCTTGATTATCAATACAATGGTCTCTTGGAGATCCATATGATGTAAGTCTTTTTGCGGTGTGTTTGTTGGGATCCGATGAACTATGAGTTTATGATCAGATCTATGTTTTTCCATGAAAGTTATTTGAGTCTTCTTTGATCTCTTATATGCATGATTGATTATAGCCTCATATTTCTTCTCCGATATTTGGGTTTTGTTTGGTCAACTTAATCTACTTATCTTGCAATGGGAAGAGGTGCTTTGTGATGGGTTCGATCTTACGGTGCTTGATCTCAGTGATAGAAAGGGAAACGACACGTATGTATCGTTGCTATTAAGGATAACAAGATGGGGTCTATTTCTACATAAATAGATCTTGTCTACATCATGTCATTGTTCTTATTGCGTTACTCCATTTCTCCATTAACTTAATACACTAGATGCATGCTGGATAGCAGTCGATGCGTGGAGTAATAGTAGTAGATGCAGGCAGGAGTCGGTCTACTAATCTTGGACGTGATGCCTATATAATGATCATTGCCTGGATATCATCATGATTATTTGAAGTTCTATTAAATTACCCAACGGTAATTGTTTTCCCACTGTTTGCTATTTTTCTTGAGAGAAGCCACTAGTGAAACCTACGGCCCCCGGGTCTCTTTTCATCACATTTGCCTTTGCAATCTATTTTCCTTTGCTTTTATTTTCAGATTTATTAAACGAAAAAAACAAAAATACCTTGCTGCAATTTGTTTGTTCCGTGATCTATTTATCCTATCTACCACTTTTACCTCACGTTATTTGCCTATCTTGAGGCGCCGTACCCGAAAGGGTTTGACAACCCCTTTAACACGTGGGTAGCGAGTATTTGTTATTTGTGTGAAGGGGCTGTTTACGTGGTGTGAGGAGGTTCTCCTACTGGTTCGATAACCTTGGCCTCATCACTGAGGGAAACACCTATCGTCGCTATACTGCATCATTCCTTCCTCTTTGGGGAAATACCGACGCAGCTCTAGCAGACATCAGAGACATATCCCCTAAACCAAAGTAACAATATCTTTCTTGCGGTCTATCTTAGCATTAACAGTATTCAAGAAGGGTCTACCAAATGTAATAGGACAAAAGTCATCTTATGGGGAACCAAGAACAAGAAAATCAGTCGGATATTTGATTTTTCCACACAAGACTTCAACATCTCTAACAATCCCGACTAGTGACATAGTATCTCTATTGGCAAGCTTAATAGTAACATCAAAACCTTCTAACTCAGCAGGTGCAATATCATGCATAATTTCTTTGTATAAGGAATGAGGAATTGCACTCACATTAGCACCCATATCACATAAGAGAGGATAACAATGATATCCTATTTTAACACAAACAATAGGTATGCCAACAACAGGTCTATGTTTACCTTTAGTATCAGGTTTAGCAATCCTAGCAGCTTCATCACGGAAATGAATAACATGCCCATTAATATTATCGACCAAGAGATCTTTAACCATATACTAGGTTCAACTTTAATTTGTTCAGGGGGTGTAGGTGTTCTATTATAACTCTTACAAACCACAGTTGAAGCATTAGCATGATCCTTTATTCTGACAGGAAAAGGTGGTTTCTCAATATAAGAAATAGGAACAATAGGATCAACATTACAAGTAATAGTTTCTTCTTCAACTTTAATAGGTTCTACTGCTTTTAATTCAATGGGAGGATGATATTTAAACCACTTCACCTTAGGGATATCAGCATCAGTAGCAAATGATTCACAGAAAGAAGCTACTATCTCAGAGTCAAGTCCATATTTAGTGGTAAAATCACAAAAAGCATCAGTATCCATAAAAGATTTAACACAATCAAACTTAGGGGTTATACTTGACTCCTTACATTCGTAGAGTTCCCAATCTTCAGAGTTGCGTTTAATTCTTTCCAATAAATCCCATTTGAATACAATAGTCTTCATCATAAAAGAACTAGTTCAAGAAGTATCGAGCATGGAGCGATCATTATGAGAAAGCCGAGCATAAATTTTTTGAATAATTATTCCTCTTGAGAGCTCATGATTGGGGAATGAATATAACATTGACTTAAGCCTCCCCCAATCTTGTGCGATACTTTTTCCTACACGATGCCAAAAATTATATATATATATTTCCGATCACGATGAACCAGATGCATAGCATAAAACTTCTGATCAAATTCCAATTTCAATCGGTTGTAATTCCATGATCTAATATCATCACATAGCCTATACCATGTCAATGCCTTTCCCTTCAAAGATAAAGGGAAGACCTTCTTCTTGACAACATCCTCGGGCATACCTGCAAGCTTAAATAATCCAAAAACTTCATCCACATAGATTAGGTGCATATTGGGATGTAATGTTCCATCTCCTGTATAGGGATTAGCTAGCAGTTTCTCTATCATACCCGAAGGAATTTAAAAGTAAATATTTTCAGTAGGTTCACTAGGTTGAGGAGAAACTATTTGCTCTTCTGGTTGGGGTGAAGATACCCCGAACAAGCCCCTCAATGGATTATTTTCCATAGCAATAAGTGATAGTAAATTTCAGCACACTATATGAATGTTTCCTTACCAAAGGCGCTTCACTCCCCGGCAACGATGCCAGAAAAGAGTCTTGATGACCCACATGTATAGGGGATCTATCGTAGTCCTTTCGATAAGTAAGAGTGTTGAACTCAACAAGGAGCAGAAGGAAATGACAAGCGGTTTTCAGTAAGGTATTCTCTGCAAGCACTGAAATTATCGGTAACAAATAGTTTTGTGATAAGGTAATTCGTAATGGGTAACAAGTAACAAAAGTAACTAAGGTGCATCAAGGTGGCCCAATCCTTTTTGTAGCAAAGGACAAGCCTGGAAGAACTCTTATATAAAGCAAAGTGCTCCCAAGGACACATGGGAATTATTGTCAAGCAAGTTTTGTTCATGCTCATATGATTCACGTTCTCTACTTTGATAATTTGATATGTGGGTGGACCGGTTCTTGGGTGATGCCCTTGCTTGGACAAGCCTCCCACTTATTATTAACCCCTCTCACAAGCATCCTCAACTACGAAAGAGGAATTAAGGTAAACCTAACCATAGCATGAAACATATGGATCCAAATCGGCCCCTTACGAAGCAACGCATAAACTAGGGTTTAAGCTTCTGTCACTCTAGCAACCCGTAATCTACTTATTACTTCCCAATGCCTTCCCCTAGGCCCAAATAATGGTCAAGTTTCATGTAGTCGACGTTCACATAACACCACTAGAGGAGAGATAACATACATCTCATCAAAATATCGAACGAACACCAAATTCACATGATTACTTATAACAAGACTTCTCCCATGTCCTTAGGAACAAACGTAACTACTCACAAAGCATATTCATGTTCATACTCAGAGGAGTATTGAATAGCATTAAGGATCTGAACATATGATCTTCCACCGAATAAATCAACTAGCATCAACTACAAGGAGTAATCAACACTACTAGCAACCCACAGGTACCAATATGAGGTTTTGAGACAAAGATCGGATACAAGAGATGAACTAGGGTTTGAGAGGAGATGGTGCTGGTGAAGATGTTGATAAAGATTGACCCCCTCTCTATTAGAGGGTCAATGGTGATGATGATGGCGGTGATTTCCCCCTCCCGAAGGGATGTTTCCCAGGCAGAACAGCTCCACCGAAACCCTAGATTGATCATGCCCAGGTTCCGCCTCGAGTAGAAACTTCTTAAGATGATCATACCAAGCATGAGGTGCATGTTTGTGGCCATACAAATCCTTGTGAAGTTTATACACATAGTCTTTGTGATCGGGATCAACGAACCCGGGTGGTTGTGATACATGTACTTCTTCTTGTAGGGGACCGTTAAGGAAAGCACTCTTTACATCCATTAAAGTGAAACCATTGAAAGCAGCATAAGCAAGTAAGATGTGAATAGATTCAAGACGGGCACCAGGAGCAAAGATCTCATCAAAGTCCAAACCTTCAACTTGTGAGTACCCTTGTGCCACTAACCTTGCCTTGTTTCGAATGATTATGCCATTTTCATCTTTCTTGTTTTTGAAGATCCAGTTTGTTCCAATAACATTGTGCTCCTTAGTTGGTCTCTTGAATAATGACCACACTTTGTTGTGTTCAAAACTGATAAACTCTTCTTGCATAGCAACGATCCAATCATTTTCCATCAATGCATCTTGTACCTTGAGTGGCTCAACACTAGAGACAAATGAAAAGTGAGCACAAAATTTTGTCAATTGTGTATGAATGACTCTGCCTACTGATATGCCGTTAAGAATTTGATCAACATCAACACAACCGTCCACTCGTGGCATGATGGAAGTTAGGGATTCACGAGGTTCAACTTCATTTCCATCATCCACATCCTCAACATATGGATCATTAATGTGTGGTGGAAGATCTTCTTCTTCATGTTGATTTTGTTGAGGTTCATCATCAGTGATTGCACTTTCTTGTTCTTGCTCTTGAGGATGATCTTGATCTTGAATATGATCATGGTAAGGGACTTGTTCTTCTTCTTGTTCTTAAATAGTGGGCTCCGCTTGACCAATAGGATCTTGTGATGACATGGGTGTTGAAGTGGCTTGATGATGAGTGAAACTTCCATCTTCTTCTTCATCATCACGAGTTTCTTGTTCCATAAGAAGAAGAGAACCAACACTCATGGTCAAAACATCTTGAGAAGGATCTTCTTCACCTACATCACTTAGATCAACTTGCTCCCCGTGGGAGCCATTAAATTCATCAAACACCACGTCACAAGTTTCTACAACACATCCATTGGATTTGTTGTAGACCCTATAGGTGTGAGAGTTTGATCCATAACTAACAAATATGACCTCAATTGTTTTGGATTGAAATTTTCCTAACCATTCTCTCTTGTTGAGAATGAATCACTTGCACCCAAATACACGAAGGTACTTCGCATTTGGCGTGTTCCTGGTTAGGAGCTCATATAGAGTCTTCTCCAATATCGTGCGGAGGAAGAGCCAGTTTGATGGATGGCCTACGGTGTTGACGGCCTTGGCCCAAAAACTATGTGGCGAGTTGTACTCATCCAACATGGACCTTGCCATTTCCACAAGTGTACGGTTCTTCCTCTTGGCTACACCATTTTGTTGAGGAGTGTAGGGTGCGGAATATTGATGCTCAATCCCCTCATCACCACTACAAAAAGAAATACACTTTCGTGATGATACGTGTTTGTCACAGTAGGTCACGTTTTTTGTCATGTATGTACATCCATGACGATTTTATGACAGAATCAAGATAGTCATACTTGTGTTGTCGTAGAAGTGTTCCATGATAGTACCAAAATTATCATCACGGAAGTGTTCACTTCCATGACGATAAATGACGCATCATGGAAGTGCTTTTTTCAAGGGTAACCGACATGTGGCATCCACCGCAACAGGTCACTGTTAAGCTATCGAGTCCGGTTTTGGATCCGATAACCCATTAATAGCCTGAACCAATGGGGATTTTCCACATGTAAAATTCTCATTGGCCGAAGGAAACACGTGTCAGCTCGTCATTGAGTCTGATAGGCGCCTATGATATCTCGACACGTGCATCGGCCCAACACTGGCCCATTTAGCTTACAAAGGCTGACCCGTTTGACTTGGTCAAAAGTTAGCAGGCCGACCATGAAAAGCCTGTTAACGGTCTGTCCGCACATAGCCCATTTTACAGCCCGGTAACTCACGTCCCGTTAGGGTCTTCCCAAAATCGGCCCAACATGTGGGTCATCGAATATAACACTAGCCCGTTTCACTTTTGACCCATGTATGCCCATGACGTCTTTCGGCCCATATGAGGCCTTTCGTATCTTCAGGCCTTTTAGTGGCCCATAGTGACTCTGGCCCATAATGAACAATAAATTTCTTTGTACCCATTTGTAGGATCGGAAGTATGTCTAGAGGGGAGTGATTAGAGTACTTGACCAAATAAAAACTTAACCTTTTCCCAATTTTAATTCTTGGCAGATTTTAGCAACTTAGCACAAGTCAAGCAATCTCAACACAATTCAAGCAAGCATGCAAAGAGTATATGAGCAGCGGAAAGTAAAGCATGCAACTTGCAAGAAAGTAAATGGGAGGAGTTTGGAGGGAGAAAATGCAATGTTGACACGGAGATTTTTGGCGTGGTTCTGATAGGTGGTGCTATCGTACATCCACGTTGATGGAGACTTTAACCCATGAAGGGTAACGGTTGTGCGAGTCCACGGAGGGCTCCACCCACGAAGGGTCCACGAAGAAGCAACCTTGTCTATCCCACCATGGCCATCGCCCACGAAGGACTTGCCTCACTAGGGTAGATCTTCACGAAGTAGGCGATCTCCTTGCCCTTACAAACTCCTTGGTTCAACTCCACAATCTTGACAGAGGCTCCCAAGTGACAGCTAACCAATCTAGGAGACACCACTCTCCAAAATGTAATAGATGGTGTGTTGATGATGAACTCCTTGCTCTTGTGCTTCAAGTGATAGTCTCCCCAACACTCAACTCTCTCTCACAGATTTGGCTATGGTGGAAAGATGATTTGAGTGGAAAGCAACTTGGGGAAGGCTAGATATCAAGATTCTTGTGGTTGGAATGGAATATCTTAGTCTCAACACATGAGTAGGTGGTTCTCTCTCACAAAATGAATGCTGGAAGTGTAGGCACGTTCTGATGGCTCTCTCCACGAATGAAGAGTGGTTGGAGGGGTATATATAGCCTCAACACAAAATCTAACAGTTACACACAGATTCCCAAAATCAGTGAGACCGAATGGTAAAACTCGGTCAGACCAATTCAGGTCAAAATATGAACGTTGGACTTTTCGGTGGGACCGACACAGTCATCTCGGTGGGACCGATATGCTAGGGTTAGGGCATAACGTAATCTTGGTGTGACCGATTACATATACTCGGTGGGACCGATTTCAGCAAAAGGCACATAGAGAGTTGGTCAGGCAAACTCGGTGGGACCAATTCGCTTACTTCGGTGGGACCGAAATGTTACGAAGAGGAAACAGTAAATTTGCATTGCGGACTCAGTGGGACCGATTCGCTCATTTTGGTTGGACCGAAATGTTAGAAAAAGGAAACAGTGAGTTTGCAATCCCATCTCGGTGAGACCGAGATCCCTATCAGTGAAACCGAAGTGACTAGGGTTTCTGGCAGTGGCTATGTCAAATGAAACTCAGTGGCACCGGATATATCAAATCGGTGGGGCCGAGTTTGAATTTTAGGTTTAGGATATATGTGGAAATGAGAAAGTGGTTGAGGGTTTTGGAGCATATCACTAAGCATTTTGAGCAAGTAAGCCATTAAGCAACACCTCATCCCATTTAATAGTATTGGCTTTCCTATTGACTCAATGTGATCTTGGATCACTTAAATGAAAAAAGTAGAGTCTTGAGCTTGTTGCCAATATGTGTCCTTAGCATTTTGAGGGTTCCACACCTCTAGTCCATGCCATGCCAATCACTGAACTATCTGAAATGATCATCTTGAAAGAGCATTAGTTCAATGAACTATGTGTTGTTAAGAATTACCAAAACCACCTGGGGATTAGTTGCATTTTCAGTCTCCCCCTTTTTGGTAATTGATGACAACATATAGATCAAAGCTTCGACAAGTGATAATAAGAATGAAATACATCGTCCCTTTGAGAAGTATGTGATAAGAAAGAGCTCCCCCTAAATTTGTGCATTATTTAAAATTTGCTTTTGAATGCAAATGCACAATTAAATAGGATCATGGGTTACTCTTCCATGTCACATACATCTTGGTGGAGCGCTCAAAATGATAGAAAATAAGAACAAGCACTCATGACCAACGCAAAGTGAATGATTGTACATAAGAGATAGATAATGGCATCATTGAATCACAATCATTAAGCATAATATGATCAAGCACATGATCATACAAAGTATGTCACACATAAACATAAAGTATCTCAACCAAGCAAGCAAAGAAAATGAGTAGCAAAAGAAGCAAAGCTCTCTCTCTCCAAAGCCTATGATCTATACACTTTCTCCCTCTTTGGCAACAAGTTACCAAAAAGCTTGAAAATGCATAGTGTTATGCGTCTCTCTAGGCTTGATCTTCAGGAGGAGTGTTGAGATAACTCCAAGGACAAAAAGCATCAGTGGAGGATGATGGTGCTGGTGGAGTTTCCATTGGAGGAGCAACTGGAGCTGTCGCTGCCGGTGCTGAAGTTGTTGCTCTTGTTTCTGGCACTGGCACTACTGCAGACCTCTTTTCTCTAGGTACTCTGTGAAACACCTGTGTAGTTGCTTTTCCCTTCCTCTCTTCTACTTCTTCCTAGAGCTCTTCAACTGATGTCTGAATTTCAGTCACCTTCAAGTCAAGATCATAGAATTTGGTTTTAGTGATCCTCTCCAAGCTCTCCTAGTTTTGAGTCAAGGTGGCCAGTCCTTTCTCAGTTCTCAAGGTTGATTGAATCAGATATCCAAGCTGGTCTTGCTTTAACTTGAGAAATACCTCTGAAGCTTCTTCGGCACTGGGCATCTTTGTTGCCTTCTCTGCTTTGGCTTTTTGTCTTTTCTCTTGAGCTTCTAAGGATGTTGGATCCTTAGCTGTCATGACAATAGTGTTGTCCTCAAAGTCAGGCTTCAAAGGCAGATGCTCTTTGTCCAACAAGTACACTCCCTTGGGCATCTTGGAGTTGATCAACATTTGTATGTGTGGAGCATACCCACATGACCTTTTCTGGTCAGCAGCTATCCTCTTGATTGTTTCCACAATCAAACTCATGACTTTGAATTTTTGTGGCAAATCAAACATCTAGAGCAGATTGATGGAATGGCCTCTGATCATCCAGTGATCTCCTGATTTGGGCAACATGCTCAATATGGTGTTCATAGTGGCCAGACCAGACATCAAGTCGTACACTGACCCTAGCTTGTGAGTCTCCAAAGCTTTGTCAGGTATTTCCTTGTACATGTTTGCCATGGAGTTGTGGTCTTTCTTTTTCTCAGCATAGACATCAATGTCTTTCTCATGCTCCTTGGGTGCTTTGATGGGCTTTGCCCACTCATCCACAATAGACTAGTACCTTGTTCCTTCAATCATCCACACTATTTTTCCATCTGGATAGAAATTAGTTGTAGTGTAAAACTGCATAATGAGCTCATCATCCCATTTGCTCAACTTTTGACCCACAAATTTGTCAACACCATTGAGCTTGAAGCTCTCATGCACTTGTGGAAATGGGTCTTAGTTCTCATCAATGTACTCCCAATCAACCCACTTCATGTCAATGACAATGGACTTCTTGTCAAGCAGAACTATTTCATAGAAATCTTGTTGTTCTTTGGTGTGGAATATATAGTCCACAGCTATCCTTCTCCTCACTGCATATGGATCAGCTTGTCTCCGCAATCTGAGACATGCATCTTTCCTTTCTTTCATATTCTCAGCCACTGGATGATTGTCATCATGGTCTGGAATTTTTGGCTTGAGCTTCCTAAGCACTTGGGCTTCAACATCTTCTTCCTCAACTTCAGCCACTGGGGCCTTGTTCTTTTCTGCAGCAGGGATGTTTGTGGTGCTTCTCTTAGGTGTTGTCTTGGAGGCTTGAGCTTGAGCTTTGGGGGCTGTCTTGGGCTTTGAAGGAGCAGCCCCAGACTTGATGGCATCCCCCATCAGCTTTTGTGACTTAGCAGGAGGTGCTGGTGCAGCATCCTCTTCTTCTTCTTCCTCCTCACTAGCACAGTCTCTCCTCATAGATGGATTTCCAAGCACTCTAGCAGTGGTTTTCCTTACCCTTTTCTTGCCCTCTTCACCTCTTCTTTGCTCAAGTGTAAATACCATAGTTTCTTCAGTTGGTCCCCTGGCCTTAGACATTGGCACTCTCCTGGCAGGTGCTTTCTTGTGCTGGCCTGGCTTGGTAGAAGCAGCATCAGCATATTCCTTCTTTAGCACCTTCTTCTTTGAGATGACTTCTTCAATCTCAAAGTCCTCATCCTTAGAGTCTGAAGTTTTCTTCTTCCTCTACCTAGTCTGAGCCTTAGGCAGGTTACTTGGTATGCTCCTACTACCTTCATCATAGCTTCCAGAGGGACTAGTGCCCTCACTCAAGTCCATCTGCTCCTCTGACTTGTTCTGACTATCACTTTGATCAGACATTCTGCATAGCAAATTGAGAGCGGACCCTGTGAATAGTTGTAGATGAGATAGAGTAGATGAGCATCACAAAGTGCAGATTTTTTGCAAAAAGAATGAGTCAAAAACTTAGTTTTAGTTTTCTACAGGAAGCATTTCGGAGCAACCGATTTGTAAAACTCGCTGACACCAAAGAACTTTGGAGTCTAAACTAGTGGAATCGGTCAGACCGAGACACGGTTTGGTGACTCTGAGTTTGCTAGGGTTTCACAAAGTCCTGATATTGGTCACACCAATTTGCAACTTTCGGTTAGACCGAAATCACATGTGCAATGGCCTAAGCCAAATCGGCGAGACCGATTTCTACAATTCGGTCGGTCCGAGATGAGTCCGGCGGAAACCTAACCCTAAATTTTCAAATCAAATCTAATCTAAAGGATGATTTCTGTGGATGGATCAATCTCATACTTGGAAAGAAACATGGCATTGCCTTTGTGCTAGGAATAGGAGTTAAAAGAAAGCACAAAGTGTTGAGCTCATACCCTAGCTTGGCGATGAGCTCGCTACAGCAGCAACGGAGGGGGGGATTTCCATTGATGGCGGCGGAGACCAGAGGCGGGAGGTCACTGGCGACGAGAAGATGATCCAGAGACCCGAGGTGGCAGAGCAGGACACGCGCGAGCGAAAAGGTTTTGGAGGAATTTCCAAAATTTGACCCGTCGGTATATATATCCTGGCACTGTCGGTGTGACCGAGTGGAACAACTTGGTGGCACCGAGATGCAGAATCGCAAGCAGTTACTGCCACTCGGTGAGACTGAAGTGTTCTAATCGGTTGCACCGAGATGGAAAACTTGATCAACCCAGTGAATTCGGTGTGACCGAAATGGATGAATCGGTCAGACCGAAATACACAGAGAGGTTTTGGAATTTTAAGTCTATGACAAATTGGGACTCCGAGTGCTCCTCGCCCAGAGGGTCTGAATTTTACTTAGTTCAAACTTTGTGATGTAGCATGAATAGAGTTTGAGAAGAGAAAATCATAGATAGCTATAGGAAGTTCTTAGGCATTCTTGTCCATCCATTTGGCAAAAGAAGAAGATCCAAACAATCAAAGCAACAAATGATGTCCTCGAATGAGAAAAGTATGCAACCAACATGCTCACACAATAAAATGGCAAATGAAATATGTGGCAAAGCATGCACAATCACTCTAGCATCTATCAAGCAATTGGCAATGACTAGGTCATCTATATATGAGTATATTGACTTAGGAGTCAAATGAGAACATTTGATCATAGGTCATACTCATCGTTTAAGCACAAGTGGGGTTACCACTTTTACATAAAGTGTTGTTGTGTTCACACTGTTAGAGTTGCTTTAACTCAATTCTTGGAGTAAAGCTCCCCCTAGATGTGATATCCCCCCTAAGAGGGATGAACTAACCTTGGGTTTCATCGATGATGACTTCATGTAGATGTTGAAGATGTGGATGCTCATTGTTGATGTAGATCATTAGAAGCAGTCCATTGGAGTGAGTTGCACTTCAATACCTACATGGGTTAGTCCCACAAGGAACAAACAAGGATATCCATAGACATAGAGTGAAGCACACACATGATGATGTCCATGAAAGCATTAGGTTACCTTGTCCCTTGTCTTACCAACAAGAGGGTTTGTGACTCCTTGAACTAGTGCAAGATGTGGAAGTTTTCTGCACTTGTCCTTGCCAAGATGAATATGAGTGAAGTATGTTGGCGGAGTCACCCTCAAGAACTTTCTAGTTCTTCTTATTTGGGATCCACATCATCTTGATGGGAATCCTTGGAGTTGTAGATGTACTTGATGAAGTAGAACTTGATGTAGTCTTGGGAACCCACTTGACCAAGGCCTTTGGAGCATCTTCAAATGCATCAATCTCCTCTTGAAGCTTGTACTTGCCTTTTAGCTTGTGGTCTTGTGGTGGAAGATCATCTTGAGCTTGTGTCCCCTTGAAGGAAGTAGGTTCATACTTTTCTTGTTGAGGAACAAACTTCGTATTGGGGCATTGATCTTCTTCCCACTCAACTCCATTGGCATTGAACTTTAGTTCAAAACCAACACCTTGATTCTTCCGGTGCCTTCCTTGCTTGCGTACAATTTCCTCAAATTGCTTACTTCCGGCAAGAGTCTTGTAAACACCTTTCTCTATAACTTGGCTAAGAGAATCATTAGTGGAATCAAGAGAACTACTAGAAGCAACAATATTGGATTTAGCATAATTATTGTTACTACTAGAAGAAGAATCTTTCTTGTTCTTGTTGCTAGATTTTACTTGTGGCATGTAAGTAGACAAGAGTAAATGCTTGGCAATGTAAGAAGATCTTTTCTTCCGAAGATCATCATTGATGGCCTTCAAGAACCCATGTTCTTACTCAAGGTTGAGCTTTTCGAAGCATAGCTTCTCATGAGTTTTTAAAAGTTCTCGATGATCTTCTAAAGTAGTTTCATGAGCTAACTTAAGAGTGTTTAGTTCTTTAGTTAGACACTCAATCTCCTTCTTATCATTGTCACTTGTTTCATCTTGCTTAGCATTATTAATAGCATTTTCATCATAGTATTCATCACTAGAGTTGTCAACAAGTAAATCATCATCACCTAGCAAGTCATCTTCATCACTATTGAAATCAACATACTCGGGGTGTGTTACCTTGGGGCCTTTAGCCATGAAGCATCCCCCAATCCCTTCATTTGGTGAATCAAATATGTCATAGGAGTTGGTTGACACAAGTGCTAGACCGGCAACACCTTCATCTTGAGTATATTCAGAGACGGAGTGACAACTTCTCTCAGAGTGGTGGTCGGAGTTGGAGCCGGATACCCATTCATCAACATGAGCTTGATGTCTTCGTTTTGTGTAGCTCCTTGATGACTTGTCCTTCCTTTCCGAATCCTTGCTTCTTCGAGAGGTTCTTTGTTCATAGCGATCATCTCTACTCCTTCTCTCTCTTGGAGGTGATTCTTCCCTTTCGCTTCTCCTTTTAGGTGAGTCTTCTCTTATTTTGTAGGGAGCCGTACACTCATTGGAGTAGTGTCCGGGTCTTCCACAATTGTAGCAATTTAGCTCATGACTAGAAGATCTTTTGTCATTGTAGGACCTTGACTTGGAACTTCTTTCCTTGCTTATACTCTTGTAGAACTTGTTGAACTTCTTCACCATTAGGCTCAATTCTTCATTGATGGCTTGTTTCTCATTTGATGATGTAGGAGCATCACATGAGGCTTTATAAGCACCACTAGACTTGTTGTGAAGCTCTTCTTTATCCTTGAGTGACATCTCATGAGCAACAATTCTTCCAATGACTTCGGTTGGCTTGAGAACTTTGTAGTTTGGCATCATTTGGATCAAAGTGAACATGGTATCATACTTTCCATCCAAGGCTCTCAAGATCTTTTTGATGATGAATTTGTCGGTCATCTCTTCACTTCCTAAGCCGGCAATCTCATTTGTGATGAGAGCAAGCCTAGAATACATTTCAGTGACACCTTCACCATCCTTCATTTTCAACTTGTCAAAGTTGACTTTGAAGCACATCCAACTTGGATTCCTTGACAGAGTCCGTACCTTCATGCATATCAATCAAAGTATCCCAAATTTCCTTTGCATTCTCAAGACGGCTGATTTGTTGAATACTTCGGGGCACAAATCGTTGTAGTGGATATCGCAAGCTTGAGCATTGTATTGCAATATCTTAAACTCTTCCACGATAGCTTCACAATTTGGTTCTCTCCCATCGAAGAATTCACCTTGCAAACCAATACACACAATAGCCCAAACGGTGGGGTTATGTCCAAGAATATGCATTTTCATTTTATGTTTCCAACTAGCAAAATTAGTACCATCAAAGTAAGGACCTCTACGGTGGCAATTTCCCCCGCTAGACGTCATACTCTCCTAGGTTGTGAAACCAAGGCTAGGATCACCAAAGCTATGGAAATCAAGGAAAATGGAGACCAAAGCTCTGATACCACTTGTAGGATCGAAAGTATGTCTAGAGGGGGGTGATTAGACTACTTGACCAAATAAAAACTTAACCTTTTCCCAATTTTAATTCTTGGTAGATTTTAGCAACTTAGCACAAGTCAAGCAATCTCAACACAATTCAAGCAAGCATACAAAGAGTATATGAGCAGCGGAAAGTAAAGCATGCAACTTGCAATAAAGTAAATGAGAGGAGTTTGGAGGGAGCAAACACAATGTTGACACGGAGATTCTTGGCGTGGTTCTGATAGGTGGTGCTATCGTACATCCACATTGATGGAGAATTCAACTTACGAAGGGTAATGGTTATGCGAGTCCACAGAAGGCTCCAACCACGAAGGTTCCATGAAGAAGCAACCTTGTCTATCCCACCATGGCCATCTCCCACGAAGGACTTGCCTCACTAGGGTAGATCTTCACGAAGTAGGCGATCTCCTTGCCCTTACAAACTCCTTGGTTCAACTCCACAATCTTGACGGAGGTTCCCAAGTGACACCTAATCAATCTAGGAGACACCACTCTCCAAAAGGTAATAGATGGTGTGTTGATAATGAACTCCTTGCTCTTGTGCTTCAGGTGATAGTCTTCCCAACACTCAACTCTCTCTCATAGATTTGGCTATGGTGGAAAGATGATTTGAGTGGAAAGCAACTTGGGGAAGGCTAGAGATCAAGATTCTTGTGGTTGGAATGGAATATCTTGGTCTCAACACATGAGTAGGTGGTTTTCTCTCAGAAAATGAATGTTGGAAGTGTAGGCACATTCTGATAGCTCTCTCCATGAATGAAGAGTGGGTGGTGGGGTAATATAGCCTCCACACAAAATCTAACCGTTACACACAGATTCCCAAACTCGGTGAGACCGAATGGTAAAACTCGGTCAGACCGATTCAGGTCAAAATATGAATGTTAGGCTTTTCGGTGGGACCAACACAGTCATCTCGGTGGGACCGATATGCTAGGGTTAGGGCATAATGTAATCTCGATGTGACCGATTATAAAAACTCAGTGGGACCAATTTCAGCAAAAGGCACATAGAGAGTTGGTCAGGCAAATTCGATGGGACCAATTCGCTCACTTCGGTGGGACCAAAATGTTACGAAGAGGAAACGGTGAATTTGCATTGCAGACTCAGTGGGACCGATTCGCTCATTTTGGTTGGACCGAAATGTTACAAAAAGGAAACCGTGGGTTTGCAATCCCATTTTGGTGAGACCGAGATCCCTATCGGTGAAACCAAAGTGACTAGGGTTTGTGGCAGTGGCTATGTCAAATGAAACTCGATGGCGCCGGATAGATCAAATCGGTGGGGCCGAGTTTGACTTTTAGGTTTAGGTCATATGTGGAAATGAGAAAGTGGTTGAGGGTTTTGGAGGATATCACTAAGCATTTTGAGCAAGTAAGCTATTAAGCAACACCTCATCCCCTTTTAATAGTATTGGCTTTCCTATTGGCTTAATGTGATCTTGGATCACTTAAATGAAAAAAGTAGAGTCTTGAGCTTGTTGCCAATATGTGTACTTAGCATTTTGAGGGGTCCACATCTCTAGTCCATGCCATGCCAATCATTAAACTTTTTGAAATGATCATCTTGAAAGAGCATTAGTTCAATGAACTATATGTTGTTAATAATTACCAAAACCACCCAGGGATTAGTAGCACTTTCACCATTAACGGCCCATGATTCACATAGCCCGTTTCCAGCCCGTGTTAGCTTTCAGCCTATTGACGGCCCATACGTTCTTGGGCTCCTTTCCGGCCCTCGATTACTTCTGGCCTATTATTGGCATGTTCCCCAATGGGCCAAATTTGGCCCATTATTAGAATCGGCCCATTTGTGGCATGTTAACTCGTTGCGCCGTTTCCAGCCCGTCCTATATTCTGGCCCATTAACGACATGTTATGCCTGTCATAGAATTAAGCCTTTGCTGTCTTCCGGCCTATTAATGGCCCGTTATCGTGCTGGCCCCATACCAATTATTCCCGTTTACGACCCATGTGGACCCATTTATCTGATGGCCCGAGGCCCACCAATTCTATGACCCGTTGGAGGTCCATTTATTCGACGACCCGTAGGAGGCCCATGGATCCTACGGCCTATAGCATGGTCAAGGTTACCACGGTCCATATATGGCACAGGGTTGTTGCGGCCACTAGCAAACCAGGGAAAAAGAAGAGTAGGAAATAAATAAGCCAGAAACTAATGCCATGCTATTAAGGCGATTGCACAGATTACATCCAATGGGCATAAAAATTCACCACCAGTGCAAATATAGGGAACACCCTACACTATACAAAAATGGCTTGTTGTTTTCTTCAGTCGGTGGCTGCACGTTAAGAAAAATATTGTATTGTAACAAAACAAATTACAACCATAAAACAAAAGGAAGGTTGGCCTAAAAGTTAACAGTCTGGCAGATCAATGCACCACAAGAAGTTTAGAAGCTCAGTTAATTTGACCTGACTATTATGTTTTCATGTTGTACTGTCCGACGGAGCACCATAACCTTCGCCTTCATTTCTCCTAGGCTCCTGAACAACATAGCAAATGTCTGATAGCCTGGTTTCAAAACCATGCATATCTTGATGACATCAAATAATGGTTGTCATTGTTTCACAAAGGGTCTCTGTCAGGGAACGGACTTGTGTCTGGAGCGCAGATATAACATTGTTTTGATCTTGCATATCTTGATCATGAGGCAGTTTGGACGAGATTTCCTTCACAACCAACCCACTATTACGCAGGAACGTGCTTTTGGCACTGATAGTGGACAGGTACTGACCCACTGCACCAAGAGGTGACATTGCGGTTATAGTTGCATCATCACCTCTAGAAGGTGTCGGTTCCACCATTTTTTCATAGCTTGCTAAAAAGTTGAGTTTTTACACTAATAGTACCAGAACAGGAGATATTAAGGAGGCAGCAAAACCAAACAAAATAGCTTTGGTCTATATACAGAACTTATTCTAGTGAACCCGTGTAAAATATTAGTTGTATTTTACTGCAAAGTACATAATAAAACCAAGTTCCAAACATATGACCATGTACCATGGCTAATGTATTGTCTATTTCTTCCCATTGTATTAACAGCTAAGGATGAATATAGTTTGTAATATGGTAAGCATAGTATGACATCATTCATATGACAAAACAATTGAGAATAGACAAACAGGAAATTGTAACATTGTGTGTGCAAGTCTAGCACGGAACTAGATTACATATCAAGATCAAAGGAACATCACTCCTCTATTTTAAACCTTGTAAGGTGCAATGGTACGCTAAGACAATTGTGTATAAAACTAAAAAGAGTAATAGACTGATGACCCACAAGTATAGGGGATCTATCGTAGTCTTTTCGATAAGTAAGAGTGTCGAACCCAACGAGGAGCAGAAGGAAATGACAAGCAGTTTTCAGTAAGGTATTCTCTGCAAGCACTGAAATTATCGGTAACAGATAGTTTTGTCATAAGGTAATTCGTAACGGGTAACAAGTAACTAAGGTGCAGCAAGGTGGCCCAATCCTTTTTGTAGCAAAGGACAAGCCTGGACGGACTCTTATATAAAGCAAGGTGCTCCTGAGGACACATGGGAATTATTGTCAAGCTAGTTTTCATCATGCTCTTGAGAACATACTTGAAAACATGGGTGCAAGCTTGTCTGGTTGCATCATCTTGGCTATCCAACTTGAATCTCATCTGTTAAAAATTATGGGAGTCTCGTTATCAGCAACCTAGAAAGTATGGGACAAAGCAAGACGATATTACTAGTTTCCATACATAACCATACCTACAGATAAATGGTCGAGGAAGGTGTTGAACTGGGTTTCGTCTTTTTCATTCCTGTACTGAATCCATGTTGGGAGGATACGTGCATGACACCTAACGGCAACCGCTGCCTCTGATACTAACTTGGCTGAGTCTGTAGCATCACGTGGCATTTTTAAACCTGCCTCAAAACGGATCTCCATTCTTCCTCCTCTAGATTTATCTAACCTATTGAGCATTATCCCTGGTGTTTGTTTCCTCTTGCGCCTAGGTGCTAGTCCAACAACGAACATAGGAAGTGTTAGTGTAAAACAAACTGTGAGACTACATATAAAGAAGCATGCAATTGTAACTTGAGTCCAGCAACTACCTTCTTGCTGTTGAAGCTCACAAGGTTCATTTGATCTTGCCAACTCATCTTGTGTCAAGAGTGCTTCGGAAGTAGTGTCAGGAGGCAAGGGAGCTTGGGAGCGTGCCGCTAGCTGAGTTGACAAATGAGTAACTCATGCAGCTGGTGGTACTGTGGAAGGTGTTGAAACAACTAGGGTTGTCCCTGCTTGTTTGGTGGCAGCTATTAGTTTCTGATTGGCTTGTTTTGCAGCTCGTGTAGCACGAGATACCGCATTTGTACAATTTTCTGCTAGACTTTGACCTCTATTGCACCATCAGTACCAGCAGAATCTGCATAATTCTTTCTCTTCCGTTTTCGTGTGTCCTTAGTACTAACACCATCCCCATGTCATTATGTGTTCCTTCCTCTTTCTTTGTGCAATGTTAAGTCAAGCCGACAAGAAAAAGGAATAAAAATTTAGTTCTTCAGAACAAATTGATGTGTGATACAAATGAACTAAACTTTGATGTTAGACAACCACATTATAGGAGGATGTAATATGTACGAAAAACAGGACGACATGAGATAATCAGAACTATGATGTGTAAATTAAGCAGAAGGCATTTCAATAAATTAGAAGTAATGCAATGGAAGGTAGACACCATATGAAAGACACTACAAATATCGCTCTGCCAAGTTAACAGTGTCTCGTCATAACTACCGTTTAAACAAATGTGAAGCAGTACCAGAAATAAATCATATGCAAGATGCAAACAACATCACACTACCAAGTTAAAGGTCTCTTGTCATTAGTGTCGTTGCATACTCACAAGTTATGATGTGTAAACTAAGCAGAAGGCATTTCAACAAATTAGAAGCAATGAAAGCTAGACACCATATGTAAGACGCAACGAATATTGCTCTACCAAGTTAAAATTGTCTCATCATTAATGCCATTTCAAAAAATTAGTAGTATAAGTTAGAAAATAATGCAAGATGTAAACTATATCAGACTCCCAAGTTAAACGTGTCTTGTGAAAAGTGATTGTTGCAGGTTACACAACAATAGTACTTTGATGTAAGAACATGGTGTGACAGACAGATATTGTATGTTCTAAAAACAGGAACACGTGTCTTATTCACAAGTATAATGTGTAAAGTAAGAAGATGGAGTTCAACAAAATTAGAAGTAATACAAGCTAGACATCATACATAACATGCAACCACATATAACAGTGCCATGTTAGAGGGAGAACATGTGATGGTGGACAAGGGGGGTGTCGGTGTCAAAACCGGCGGATATCGGGTAGGGGGTCCCGAACTATGCGTCTAAGGCTAATGGTAACAGGAGGCGGGGGACATGATGTTTACCCAGGTTCGGTCCCTCTCTATGGAGGTAATACCCTACTTCCTGCTTGATTGATCTTGATGATATGAGTATTACAAGAGTTGATCTACCACGAGATCGTAGAGGCTAAACCCTAGAAGCTAGCCTATGATTATGATTGTTGTTGTCCCACGGACTAAACCCTCCGGTTTATATAGACACCAGAGGGGGCTAGGATTACACAGAGTTGGTTACAGAGAAGGGAATCTACATATCCGAATTGCCAAGCTTGCCTTCCACGCAAAGGAGAGTCCCACCCGGACACGGGACTAAGTCTTCAATCTTGTATCTTCATAATCCATTAGTCCGGCATAAACATATAGTTCGGCTGTCCGAGGACCCCCTAATCCAGGACTCTCTCAGTAGCCCCTGAACCAGGCCTCAACGACGATGTTTCCGGCACGCAGATTGTCTTCGGCATTGCAAGGCGGGTTCCTTCTCTGAATACTCCAAAGTTGATCTTGAACACAAGAATCGTGTCCGTCTCTGCAAAACAAATTCCACATACCACCGTAGAGAGTACAATATTCCACGAGTCTAATCTGCTAACAACTTTTCCATAGCATGACATCACGTCGTGGCCCGGTCATTATTCGAACCGTTTCCTCAACCTGCTACTACACATCTTGCGAAGTGGTTTTATTGGTACGTCTTGTCGAAGCAGAGATCGTGTCCTCTTATCACGGGATTCTCATCAATACGGGCGTGGGTCACCCAACCGCACCATTAGCATGGCGCTTGGGGAATAAGCGAGTTTCTAGGGAAAGTGGGGAGGCACATGACTGCCGCCTTTATAAAGAGATAAGGATTCCCCTTTTTTCACCCACGCCTTCTTCTTCCTCTGCTCATCCATTCTCGAGCTCCAACGCTCAAGCTTTCACCTTCTCCGCAAAAACATCCCGAACATGTCCGGAGCGGGAGGCAAGTGGATGGCCTCCTCCATTAAGAAGGAGGACATCAAGAAGCTTCGGGAGGCCGGATACTTGTCCAACTACATCACGCATAGGCTTCCGGCCGAAGGGCAGATCATCCCTACCCCAAAACCCCAGGAAAGGGTAGTTTTCCTCTCCCACTTCGTTTGTGGGCTGGGATTCCCCCTCCACCCGTTTGTCCGCGGACTAATGTTCTACTACAGGCTGGATTTCCATGATTTGGCCCCCAACTCCATCCTCAACATCTCGACATTTATCGTCGTGTGCGAGGCCTTCCTCTGAATCACACCTCACTTCGGCCTATGGCTGAAGACCTTCAACGTGAAGCCAAAGGTGGTGAGCGGACAACAAGTGGAGTGCAGAGGCGCCATGGTGGGCAAGATGCCCAATGTCACCTGGCCCGAAGGCTCCTTTGTGGATACTGTGAAGGGGTGGCAATCGGGGTGGTTCTACATCACCGAGCCGCGCGACGCCAACTGGGCAGTGACCCCGAATACCGATCCGGCGTCCCCATGCGACTCACCTCCTGGCAAGAGAAGGGCGTAGCCTGGGGCTTAGCGGAAGAACTGACCGGACTACAGACATGCGTCCAAAATATGGTAAGTAAGAAAATCAAGCTCGTCAACATGGTCCAAGTTATGCTCCTCCACCGGATTCTTCCATGTCAGAGACGGATTTGCAATTTGTGGGAGTTCGACCCGGATGAACATCAGACTCTGCGAGAGCTCTTCGGCATGATGCACGAAGACGTATGGAAGGTGCTCTTCAAGGCGAACGAGGTACCTCCGCCCATAACCGAAGATCCCGGGTCGGCGCAAAACGCCGAGCCAATCCGGTAAGTTTTCATATTTGCAAGATATGCCTTTTACTAGCACATCCGCGGGATGAATCTAAGCCTCCATGCCAATCTTACAGGCCTGGGTAGCGATAGCGGAGCAGATTAACTGTTCGGCTCCGCTACCTGAAGATCCAGAATCGCCTCTTCTAACGAAGATGTTGTTTCCGACGCCCTATGAGGTGCCGGAGAAGAAGGCCAAGAAGACGGCCGCGAAGACCAGAGATGGTCTCCAGCGCAAGGTTGCACCGAACACGACGTCCGAGGACACTGAGATGCACTCCTCCACCGAAGACGAGGAGGAGGAGGAGGAAATCCACCCCCCCCCCTACTGGGGGGAGAAAGAAGAGGAAGGCCGCCATGCATGGGGAGGCCGAGGCGTCCAAGATGGGAAAAACCTTCCTTCCGGACCATTCCACCACAGCCACCAACGGCGAGGAGTGGGAACCCAGGGTCAAGCCCCTGGCTAAGTCATAAGTATCCGGACACAATAGTATTTCCAGTATGTTTGCTTTATCGCTTCTTAACATGCCAGACGTGCATCTGTAGTCCGGCCAAATCCAACATCAAGATATCCTCCTCTTTAGAGGGATCGCTGGACCCGTTGGTGATGAACAGCGAGTCTCTTCCGACAGCCTCCACCCCCGAGGCCGCGGACGACACCGAGGTGTTGTCTCGAAAGATACTAGGCCAAGGGGAGACAGTTCTGGAGATGCCTCCAGGCGAAACCCCAGTCGCCGGACACATGGGGGGAAAGACCCCCACAGACTCCAATAACGGGGGCCACAGCTAGTTTGGCCCCCAGCCGAATACGGCTCCGGAAACCCAAGTGGTTCCGGATTCAGGCAGGCAGCCTCTCCCTAAGGAGGGTGACCCTCCTGTACCGATGACCTTTGTCCATCCAGAGGCACCGGAAAGCTTGCTAGAAACACTTCGTGGTGCTTCCATTAATGAAGAACACTGTACTCATAAGACTACGGTGATTGAGAAGGTTCGGTCCGCCAAAAGCGGATTGACCGAAGCATGCGCTAGCCTTCTAACAGGCTTTGAGGTAAGTAATAAAATTATGAGAGAATATCACAGTGTAGACAGTAGCCCCTGATGCTCTGTTTGGTGTTCCGAAAGAAAAGCCAAACAGAGGATCAAATAATATTCACAGGAGTATAACATAAGATGTCTATGTAAATTAGCAGGCGTCGCTGCTGGCCGCTCCCGCTCATACTGCGGAGGTCTCTGGACTAAAGCAAGACTTGGAGCAGACCGAGGGAGAGCTCGTCCTCGTGAAGAGGTAGTTGGAGGAAAGTCAAGGTACATAATACCCTGCATGTATACTTATGAAGGATAAACGGTTTCTGCTGATAAAAGCGTCATGAACTCTTATAGTGGCCCCGACCGAAGTGGCGGCCCTTAAGAAGGCGATGGCCGAGGCCGAAGACAAAGCGGCCAAGGAACTCGTCGCGTGCGAGAAGCAAGAGGCCCGGGTCAGCGAGGTCCAGCAAGAGCTCCAGGATTTCATCCAGAAGTATGAGTCCTTGGAGCGTGACTCTGAGACTCAAGAGTCCGAGCTTGCCAAGGCCCTCTAGAGCACACAAGACGCTAGAGCCGAAGCCCAAAAGGCCCTCTAGGAGATCCAGGCGGCCAAGATGATTGCGGTGGGTAAGGCATTTGCTATGCAAAGCAAGCATGCGAAGGAGACATTCTTTTTACTTACCCGAATTTGGAGTTCTCCAGGAGCGTTTGTGGATCTGCCGCGCAGCATATCAGATGCCGCAGAGTTCTACCGAGCCGAAGAAGGGAGCTCAACAGAGAAGTTGTTCTGGTCTCAATATCTTGGGACAGAACATCCGATGCCCTTGAGTGACCAGCTGAAGCAACTGGTCGAGCTGCACAAGGCAGCCGAACTGGCCATGAAGGACCTCATAGTCCGGCTATGGCCTACCGAGCCTATGCCCAGCAGCTACTTCGGACTCGTGAAGCGGCTTGTGAGTGCCTGCCCACCACTTGAAGTCATAAAGTGATAGGTTTGCATTGAAGGTGCGTGGATGTCCTTTGCCCATGCAAAGATGCATTGGGCGAAGATGGACGCCACGGCACTGATGACCGAGGGGCCACCGAAGGGCAAGGAACACTGCCGACCCGAAAAATATTATGACAGTGTCCTGAAGGGATCCCGCCTTGTGGCGGAGCAATGTACAAAGGATGTAATCTTTGAATGAATGCATTCATGTTATCCTGTAATATGAAAAAAGTTCATTTGCGCAATATAATGCTTGTTGATTTAAAATTTTACCTCCTATGCGGCCGTTTATAAAATCTGAGAGTTGGCCAGTCGTCGACTTCTGCCCCCATGTAACTAGTATAGGGGTGTTCGGGATAAATCTAAACACTCTTTATCCAAGTTTTTGGTCCTTTAAGGATGTGTCTAGCGCAACGAACAAGGCAATCAGACTATACAGCTTTATCACCCTCACTTAGCCATAGAAGTTCTATAATTTTAAATTTTGGCGTAGCCCCTGGTATTCTGAAGGCCGAACTTGGGGCGCTATACACTCCTAGATCTAACAAAGACCGATTCCTCGCATAAAGCGGAAAAAAATCTTTAAGGATTTGAAACCTCTCGAACAGCGACCAGCTCTCGCCGCATCATGACAGTCAGTTTTCGGCTTTCTCTACTAAGGTGCTCGTTCGGAAGAACCGAGACACAATCACAGTAGTTCTCCCTTTACTACCCTAGCCGATATAGCGGAAGGTAGGGTAGCAAGCACAGGAGCCGGGCAACCCAACTATTGACCCAAGACATGATTCGGAGCTGATGCATATAATGTTATAAGTTTGGGGTGCCACACTGTTAAAAGTGTTCGGACTTTCTTGCCGTGTTATGGGGTACACTGAAGCCCCTAGCGAACTGAACGTACCAGAATGTACGAGTGCAATTTTTAATAAATAAACAGTCAAAGAAAAAATGAAGTAATAAGCTGACACTGCAAATTATTTTCCATTGTTATTTGAGTAATACGTCAAGGCGTATGTATACAAGTAGTGTGATAAGCAAATAGGGCTATTTGACATGCCCTAACCAAGAGTGAGCTGGGTGTGGGTATGTAAAACAGGTATAGCGATCGTTAGCAGAGACCACCTGGGGATTCCCTTGTACGTCAAAGCTCCTTGCTTCCTTATTGTATTTGTCCCGTGATGGGTCCGATCATCAGGTTATCGAAAGAGGCTCAAGAAGAGAGGAACCTAAAAGAAAGAAAAAGGTGAAGGTATGCGGATCCCAGGGCGGTTGAGCCGCATTGTGGACCGCGGTCTAGCTATGCCTCCGTCTATACCCATGGTATTTTAAGTGCGTAATTATGTACGCATGACACGAATTTCACCGCTTGATTGGGACTAGGACGGAGGCCGAATTGCTAGGTGAGCTCTGGACGGGCCGGACGATCCTGTTGCAGTGTAGTTCAAACTCGCTTGGCGGTGTCCAGGGGCTTTATTGCCGAATTGAGGGTCTGCCTAAGGAGGCTGCTCTGTACTTCTACGGCAAGGGCCGCGGTGTGCTCCTCCGTACAGAGGGAGCGCTCTGTATTTCCATTGATTGTTATAACACCACGAGGTCCAGACATCTTGAGCTTGATGTATGCATAGTGTGGCACCGCATTGAATCGAGCGAATGCGGTTCGTCCAAGCAGTGCATGATAACCACTGTGGAAGGGGACGATATCAAAGATTAACTCCTCGCTTCGTAAGTTGTCTAGGGATCCAAAGACCACTTCCAGTGTGATTGAGCCTGTACAACAGGCCTCTACACCTGGTATGACACCTTTGAAGGTGGTTTTGGTGGGTTTGATCCTTGAGGGATCGATGCCCATTTTGCACATTGTATCCTGATAAAGTAGGTTCAGGCTGCTGCCACCGTCCATGAGGACTCGTGTGAGGTGGAATCCATCAATAATAGGGTCAAGGACCAGTGCAGCTGAGCCGCCATGACGAATACTGGTTGGATGGTCTCTGCGATCAAAGGTGATCGGACAGGAAGACCATGGGTTGAACTTTGGGGCGACTGGCTCCATCGCGTAGATGTCCCTTAGTGCACGCTTCCGCTCTCGCTTGGGAATGTGGGTGGCGTATATCATATTTACCGTTT
>NC_041383.1:421764787-421773435 GCF_002162155.2 Triticum dicoccoides | reverse complement strand
ATTTCTTCTGTCCCCCTGTGTTCGGTGGCCGGGGCTCCTCGTCGTCATCACTATGCGACCCCTTTTCCTTGTTTTCGGCATTTAGTTTGTCGGCCTGTTTGAATACCCAACATTCTCTGTTGGTGTGGTTGGCCGGTTTATCGGGGGTGTCGTGGATTTGACATGGACGATCGAGTATGCGGTCCACTGGACGGGCCCGGATTGTTTCTTTTAAATGGCTTTTTCCATTGACCGGACTTGGAGCCACTGAATCCGGCATTGACGGCCGTGTCTTCGGCGTTATCGCCATTATTGCGACGCTTGTGTCTGTTGCATTGGGGCTTGCCGTTGCTATCTCTGGCGTCTGAAGTGCCAGGATTTCTTGATGTGCTGTTACTACAAGCCAACAGCTATCATCGCCTGCACAAAAGCGGGTCATGAGTGTTGTAAGCGCTGCCATGGACTTCGGCTTCTCTTGGCCGAGGTGTCGGGCGAGCCACTCGTCACGGATGTTATGCTTAAAGGCCGCTAGGGCTTCGGCATCCGGACAGTCGACGATTTGGTTATTTTTAGTTAAGAACCGAGTCCAAAATTTCCTGGCTAACTCTCCGGGCTATTGGGTTATGCGACTTAAGTCATCAGCGTCCGGTGGTTGCACATAAGTGCCCTGAAAGTTGTCAAGGAATGCGTCTTCCAGGTTCTCCCAACTGCCAATGGAGTTTCCCGGCAGACTATTCAGCCAGTGTCGAGCTGGTCCCTTGAGTTTTAGTGGGAGGTACTTGATGGCATGGAGATCATTGCCGCGGGCCATGTGAATGTGGAAAAGGAAATCTTCAATCCATACCGCGGGGTCTGTTGTCCCATCATATGGTTCAATGTTTACGGGTTTAAACCCTTTTGGGAATTCATGCTCCATTACTTCGTCTGTGAAGCATAGGGGGTGTGCGGCGCCTCTGTGCCGGGCTACATCACGATGTAGTTCGGATGAATCTGGTCTACTGTATTCGGCCAGGACGGATCTGTATTTAGTATATCTGGCGTGGCGGTCATCGTCACATGTTGGGGCGTGCCCCCGCGATCCGTAGATCGATCTTGAATGTCCTGCTTTGTTTTCCAATTCGTCTCGCAGGTCATGTGTGTAGCCCCGGGCCTTCGTGTTTCTATTTGTTCGGTGATGGGGTGCGGGCTGGTGTTCAGATTGATACGCCGCTTTGTCTCGGCCGCGAGGTGGTGGGTCAGCCGCATCCTACGCTGGTAGTATAGGCTCTGGTGTCTCGTCCTCGAATTGAAGTAACAACCTGTGCCTCGGGTAACTTTTGGTTGGGCGCTCGAGTCCGTATTCCTCGGCCGCCAGGACCTCGGTCCATCTATTAGTGAGCAGATCTTGATCAACTTGAAGCTGCTGCTGTTTTTTCTTCAGGCTCTTTGAAGTGGCTATAAGTCGGCGCTTCAAGCGCTCCTGCTCGACGGGATCCTCAGGCACGGTAAATTCTTCGTCGCCGAGGCTCACCTCATCTTCGGAGAGGGGCATGTAATTGTCATCCTCTGAGTCTTCATTCATGGCATGTTCATCGGGGCTAGCTTTCCCGTCCTCCCGTCCGGCATGTTCGAAGCTTGGCTGGGCGGGACTGTTTTCGTCTTCGGCATCATCCGGAGTGCTATTGTCTCTTGTGCCGGTATCGCTATTTCTACCCTGGCGTGGTTTAGAGCGGTGCCGCTGATGTCGGTGCTTCGGCTGTTTCTCGGGATGATTATCCTCCGTTGCATCCTTTGGATCCTCGCCATTGTTTTCTTTGGGTGTGTCCACCATATATATGTCATATGATGAGGTGGTTGTCCAGCGCCCTGTGGGCGGTGGTTCCTGTTCTTCTCCGGCATCGTCGTCCATACTGTCGATGTCTTCGGAGTCGAAATCAAGCATGTCGGTTAAGTCGTCGACAGTGGCTATTAAGTGGGTGGTGGGTGGGTAATAAAATCCTTTGTCATCCGCTTCCCACTCAAGCCGGACATAGTACGGCCAAGAGTCTCCTCGCAAGGAGAGAGATTTTAATGATTTTAGCACGTCGCCCAAGGGTGAGTGCTGAAAGATGTCCGCGGAGCTGAACTCCAAGATCGGTGCCTCATTAGACCCGATGGGTGCAGATACGCCCGGTTCGGAGCCTATGGCCGGAGACGAGTCCGAGGGTTCGATGACACAGACCTCATTGGAAGTGAAATTTGTGTTCGGCTCTATCGCTGTTGAGTGTGCGGCTTCCGTGGCGGGGTCCATCCTCCCGTCCTCGGATGGCACGATTTGCACTGGATCTAAAGCCAGGGCAGCTGCAGGTGAGATCTCCTGAACACCGTCCGACGGCAGATCTAGGTCATGCTCATCGTGGCTGTAGGGTGCACCTGTCACGGGCTCGAATCCGTCGAAGATCAAGTCTCCATGGATGTTGGTAGTGTAGTTCAGGCTTCCAAACCTGACCTGATGGCCAGGGGCGTAGCTATCAATCTGCTCCAGATGGCCAAGCGAGTTGGCCCGCAGTGCGAAGCCGCCGAATACGAAGATCTGTCCGGGGAGGAAAACCTCACACTGGACCGTGTCGTTGTAGATGATTGAAGGAGCCATCAAGCCTTATGGTGACGACATAGTGGAACTCTCAATGAAAGCACCAATGTCGGTGTCAAAACCGGCAGATCTCGGGTAGGGGGTCCCGAACTATGCGTCTAAGGCTAATGGTAACAGGAGGCGGGGGACACGATGTTTACCCAAGTTCGGGCCCTCTCTATGGAGGTAATACCCTACTTCCTGCTTGATTGATTTTGATGATATGAGTATTCCAAGAGTTGATTTACCACGAGATCGTAGAGGCTAAACCCTAGAAGCTAGCCTATGATTATGATTGTTGTTGTCCTACGGACTAAATCCTCCGGTTTATATAGACACCGGAGGGGGCTAGGGTTACACAGAGTCGGTTACAAAGAAGGGAATCTACATATCCGAATTGCCAAGCTTGCCTTCCACGCAAACGAGAGTCCCACCCGGACATGGGACGAAGTCTTCAATCTTGTATCTTCATAGTCCATCAGTCCGACATAAGCATATAGTCCGGCTGTCCGAGGACCCCCTAATCCAAGACTCCCTCGAGGGCGTGCTCATCATCAATACAACTACTTTGAGTGTCTATGCATGTGTTGTCTTCCAAATCTTGTTGGGGGGACGACCGAGTAGAATGTGTAGAGGCCCTCCATTTGGAAGAAGCACCTTTATCCACTGCCTTACTAATTTCCTTATGCTTTATTAATTTTGCATTATCAAGTAAAACCGACAAGAAAAAGCAATAAAATTCACTCTTTAGAACTCATTCATGCATGATACCTTGATGTAAGGCAAACACATGATACGAGGATGGAATATGTATGAAAAATAGGACGTCATGGCATATTCACAACTATTTGTGTAAACTAAGCAAAAGTAATTTAATCAAATTACAAGCAATACAAGTGAGACACCAATGCAACATGCAAGACAATATCACACAGCCAAGCTGGAGAAAGCACCTAGGATGCCGGTTTTGCCGGAAGACCGTCATCAGTCCCTGCCTTATTTTTTTCCTTCCTATTTCTTAATTGTATTGCCTTGTCAAGCCAAACCCATAAGAAAAATGAATAAAAAATCACTTTTCAAAACTCATTTATGCAAGATGCTGACGAGCACTACTTTAATAATGTAACGTGACCGCATGATAGGACTATTGAATGTGCCAGAAAAAAGGATAGCATTTTATATCCACAGCTATGATGTGTAAACTAAGCAGAAGGAATTTCAACAAATCAGAAGCAATGAAAGCTGGACACCATATGAGAGATGCAATGAATATCACTCGACCAAGTTAAAACTGTCTCGTCATAAGTGCCATTTCAACAAATTAGAAGTAGTACAAGCTAGAAAAGAATGCGAGATGTAACCTATATCACACTCCCCAGTCAAACGTGTCTTATGATACGTGATTGTTGTAGGTTACACAACAGTAGTACTTTGATGTAAGACCATGGTGTGATAGACAGATATTGTATGCTCTAGAAACAGGAACACATGTCTTATTCACGAGTATAATGTGTAAAGTAAGCAGATGGAGTTCAACAAAACTAGAAGCAATACAAGCTAGACATCATACATAACATGCAACCACATATAACAGTGGAAAGTGCGAGGGAGCACCTGTGATGGTGCACTAGGGGAGACGTGCTCATCATCAACACAACTACGTTGAGTGTCTAAGCATGTGTTGTCTTGCAAATCTTCTTGGGGGTGGCGAAGTAGAATCTGTAGAGGCCCTCCATTTGGAAGGAGCACCTTTATCCACCGCCTTACTAATTTCCTTCTACTTTATTGATTTTGAATTGTCAAGTAAAACCGACAAGAAAAAGCAATAAAATTCACTCTTCAAAACTCATTCGTGCATGATACTGACAATCGCTACTTTGATGTAAGGCAAACACATGATACAGGATGGCATGGCATATTCACAACTATTTGTGTAAACTAAGCAGAAGCCATTTCAACAAATAAGAAGCAATGCAAGCTAGACACCACATGAAAGGTTCAACCAATATGACTCTGCCAAGTTAAAAGCATCCCATCATAAATGGCGTTTCAACAAACTAGAAGCAGTGCATGCTATAAATCATATGAAAAATGTAACTAATATCACACTACATATACTAAAGGTGTCTCGTCATATTGATTGATGCGGCATAAAAAATAGTTTTATGTAAGGACATGCTTAATAGACAGATGTACTATGTACTAAAACAGGAAGGCATGTCACATTAACAGGTATAATGTATAAACTAAGCAGAATAGCACATGCAATTTAATCAGATTGGAAGAATTACAATCTAGACACCATATGCAACATGCAACCACATATCATGCTGCCAAGTTAGGGCAAGCACCTGCGATGCTGGTGTAGGGGAAATGCGGTCATCAACTACAGAGCTATGTTCACTATCTTCATCTAGCCTTGTTGTTTCTTGAGAATCATGTGGGGAGGCTGACACTGCATTCTTTAAAAGAGCATATTTTCTCATAGTAACCCACTAGCGTGACTGTCTCATCATAAGTGATTGATTAGGGATACACAAGAACATTAGTTTGATGTAAGAACATGGTTAATAGACAGATGTACTAGTATGTACCAACAACAGGAAGGCATGTCATTCAAAGGTATAATGTGTAAGCTAAGCATATGCAATTTAACCAAATTGGAAGCAATACAAGTTAGACACATATGCAACATGCAACCACATATGACACGACGAAGTTAAAGCAAGCACCTAGGATGGTGGTTCATGGCGAGTGAGATCATCAACTCCAGAGCTATGTTTACCATCTCCATCTGTTGAACATGCAACCTTTAAAGTGTCGAGACGTGTCTTGCCTGCCAACGAAGAAAAGAGGAGTGACTTCTCTCTTTTATTTCGTGCTTCTATCAAGGCAGAGTCTGAAATACCCATGCATAAAAGAACAATAGTGGGAGCATGGGTGAAGTGTGTGCTGAACTAGTGCACTGTAAAAGTAGCAGATAGCAGGTGGCTGAAAAATAAATGACACGAGACATATGATAGCTCTATAACATTGCATGGCAAACAAAATTAGATTATACTTCGTATGATTTTGTAATATATGAGCACAGGGATGCCTAGGAAATGCAGGTACTCCTGCAGCACACCACCACATGTGGTCCTATAAAAATAACAGTCGACTGAAAATAAATAGGTTAGTCGATTTTTTACGAAACGTCCAATTTACAAGGGACGGGCAGATGGCCTTCGTCTACCTCCCGCCAGTCACTATTGACGATCGTTCTCGAACCGCCGGCGACCATCGGCCCAGACCCATGCCTCCACCGCCCCGCCCTCTCCTCGACCTCACACCACCGTCGTGCTTGGCAGCGCCTCCCGGCCATCCCTTTAAACCTGGCCAACCTCTAGATCGGGCACCACCAGCTCCTAGGCCCCACACACCCCTAAGATAAACACCGAGGCGTTCCTTCCCCGGCATAATAGGCGGACTAGCACCTGTTAAGCCGGGGAATGCTTCCTTTAATTGCGAATCAACTAACCAGGAATTGAAATCCAGGGGGCAACGGACCTCTAGCTAAGGTGAAATAGTATATGAGGAGAAACGTTGTGCATCGCGAGTTACTAGGAACATCTAGTATCAGGAAGAAGGTGTAGGAAGAAGCGGTCAACTTGTGTCTTATGTGGGATGAATATCGTGCAAGCAGACATGTAAGATTTGCACGAATAAGGGAAGAGGAGTACCATTTCCGGTTGCCAGTGTTGTGTCCTCCTGATATCGCGGCGATGTTCTTCTTTCTACCGGGGGAACCAATGTTTTGGAGGAGGGTGGAGCCTTGGATGAACCCATGGCCAAATTATTGACTATGTTATGGTGGCCGTCTGTCGGCGGAGGGGAAGTAGATCCGAGGTGGCGAAGGACGGGGTAGTGGGAACGGCTCCGGTGTGGTGGACGGTGGCGACGTTGGAGCGGCAGCGGTGAGGCATAGGACGATGTGGTTGAACTGGTTCAGGTACGGCGCACGTCGGCGTCCTGGAGGCAGCTCGGCCTCGGCTTCAACTACTAGCCGTGGAGGGCGTTGCGGTTGCGGTTGTGGTGGACGACGATGCTGGGTTATCAGCTCCGTCATGATGGAGAAGGGCGGCGGTTGATGGGTGGGATGGGGTGGCGGATGGAGGACGTCGGGTTTCTACAGCCGGTGGAGAGGTAGTTTTGGCGCCCACGGAGTACGAATGGGGAATCAGATGGGGGCGGGGGGAGCTAAGGGGGAACCATGTTTCGGTCTGGGACGCGCTTGTTTTTTTTGAACAGATGGGACGCGTTTGTTTGAAATTTTAGGAAAGTACAAACTTTGCCCCTCTCTTAAATTAGGACCTACTGCGGGTCGGGGGTAGGACGGTAATCCCAAGTGTCCCAAATAGTGGGCAGGAGCGATTTCGGCCGAGCACATGTGTGCTTAGGCAGCCATGGTGTATGAATGTTTTCCGGAGAAGGTTGCGTGACGTCTAGATGAAGCTACAAACCTACCCCGATTTAGACCTTTGGACGTCGGACTGGTAGGTTTCATGGGTCGGAGTTAGAAAAGTAATTTCCTTCTACCAAACATTGGCCTCACGCGGTTTCAGGCGAGTAGAGGCTCTTTTGGCGCTTTTTTCAAAATTTTGAAACATAAGCATTCACATTTAGAGTACTCTTGAACTTTGAGGATTGACCTAAATAGACAACACTAAATTTGACCTTGTATGTTTGAAAACCTCATTAAATTATGCGCTTCTTTTTGAAATTTTGACACTTGAAAATCCTATAACTACGATTATTTTGGGATGGAGGAGGTAAAATTTGAATCTACATGACTATATATGCTATTATGTACAAAAGCAGAGCAAAGATTGGTGCCCCCATAATTTAGGTATGATTTACATATGCCATGATATCGAATTCAAATTGTTCAATGGACTTCATGTTGAATTCGAATTTTTAAACCACCTTAAGTTGAATTCAAATGTATGCTAGTTCATAGCTAGCTATTTATAATGTTCATTGTGTAACTTTTGTATGTATAATGTGCTTTACACACACAACATGAACTATACTCACGTTTATATTCGATTGCTAAAGTGATGCATTGTATGGAGTTCAAAATACTAACTCTGTGGATCAATTATGTCAAATAATAACAAGACATGCTCAAATTCTATAGAATATAGATGTCTGATGGATAAATGACCGTTCCTTACGCGAATTGCAAATATCATGATCCCATCCTAATCTTTGGATACAATTTATATTTTTAATCAATGTGTGCATCAGTCTTTTATGTGTAGTTGCACTCTCCATAGCCCCCTCCTCACACACACGCTGACTTTCTTATATCCATCGGTGGTCTCTCACACATGCTCACACACTCTCTCCCAAGGTATCTTTCTTGCAGACATGCTCTCGATATAACACTCACTCCCTCTCGTAACCATTTACGATTGTTTTCACTAACCTTTATCACAAGCACTCTTCCTCTCACAAGCATACACACACACACAATCCCCATCGACCCTTTCTATATACATAGACCTGCCTATGTGTCTCCCGCACGCATATTTTCTTTAGGCCAGTCTCTCACGCATTGTCTCCACCTCTCTTCCTAATTGACGATTATGATTCTAGCAGAGCATTCTGTGGGATGGCCCTTAAAGTTAGGTTGGATGAATAGTAATATCAGAGATAAGGGGTTACCTTAGTCCAAGGACCTAGGGTTACAAATCCTAGCCGGCTTTGTTAGTGTACACAGAGTCCTTCACGACTCTGCTATCTTTGTCTTGTACGACTAGTCCTCCATGGGTCTCCCTAAATGCGTCACGGGCCGACAAATGTGGCGCGGGATGGAACCAAACCAAGGGTCTCACCTCGGCCCACCGTACCTCACGCAATGACACAACCTCTGCCCCCAGGTCTCGTTATCTTCTCACACCCACACATGCCAACACATACACCACACAAAATATGTTCTCCTCGTGCATCTATCCCCTCCCCCCTTGCATATACCCACTCAAGGGCATCTCTCGTCGTGACATCCTATTTGTCTCTCTCTCTCTAGACCACTCTC
>NC_041383.1:421669227-421764171 GCF_002162155.2 Triticum dicoccoides | reverse complement strand
ATACCTCTCTAGGCCATGCCAAATACATCAACTACACATTCACACATGTTACATCACGTACCCCATTGATCGAAAAAGCCCTCTCTTCACGTTTATTTCGCATACAACATTCCTTTTGAATAAAACCACACAAAGTGTGGCCAAAAAATTATTTTAGAATTTCTACATGTATACAACATTACAAAGTTATATGGAGGAGTATGAATGTTAATTTGCATTCCATGGTGTCCCCAATGATATTTATTCCGTGTCGTGAATTTTTATATTTTTATACTATATATAAAGTTAGTCATAATAAAGAGAAGCAAAGAGCATCTCTCTCTCCATTGCATACACCCCCTCTATGCCCCTTTCATGTATGCACACAAACTATCTCCAGGTCCTCTAAAAGTACGCCCCCAGCACATTCACGCATGTTTTATCTTTCTCTCGCAATATATATAGTGACGATCATTGTATTTGAAGCAAAAGCATGATACATATATTGGACTTCAGAATCCACCCATTACGGTCACCATTTATGTTTTGTGGTTATTATACAGTCACGGGCTCACCGTACAGCTCTGTATTTGCTCAAGACACGGCTAGTTGACCAGTTAAACGCTCCACATGGCACCTCTAGTGTTGCATCACATTATCTCACTACCATTGGTCCCACCTGTCGGCGTGTATAAGAATGAAAACAAACGATAAAAACATATTGGACGGTGGTTCGAAGTCATGACCGCGGGCACAACGGACAAGGTGGCCTTGTATTAGTATGCTGAGCCATCCGTTTTAACATACAGGGCCTGGTGTGGTGATTATACACATGCACGCATGCACATGAACTACATGCATGCAACACTCACACGAACACACGCAGCCACGCACACACGCAACACTCACACGTACACACACAACCACGCACGCACGCAACACTCACACACACACACGCATGCATGCATGCACACATCACACGACCAACACATGCTCTCATGCTCAAGTGCTCAACCTACATGTGCATGCGCACACATCAGGCCCTCATAGACACATACACAACCAGGTGGTTCCCGCGCACGGGTTGAAGTCTTGTCGCGCCTGCGTAGATTTGTGTTTATCTGACCTTTTTCCTATACAAACTGATAGGTGGGACCCACAAGTACGTGGTCAATTTAACTAGTCAACATAGTGCCACGTAGACTATTTGGCCATTCAACAGAGTGCAATCCGATGCTGAACGGTGAGAAAGTGACCGTATAATCACCGCAAAATGTATGTAGTGACCGTAATGAGCGTATTCTAAAGTCCGGTGACCGTATTACGCTTTTCGCTTGAAATACACTGACCGCCCGTGTATTTATCTCTTCTCTCGCTCTCTCCGTAGAGCCGAGTAGGCCAACGTGCCAGTGCCTAAATTGGCGCACGCCACCCCATTATTGATGTACTAGTTTCATAAGAGCAAGCATTCACGTCTACTGTACAAACTTTAAATATGAGTTACAAATGATATGAAAACGAATATAAATATTTGAATCCACTTTATGCCCAATTTCTCTTTGTAGGCCCTCCAAAAGTACATCTCTACACGTTCTCGCATGTTACATCTAACAACTATGCAATACATCACTACTACTACACTCTAACACAATAAATCATATGTGTTTTTAGTTTTACTAGATCTCATGTTGTTACTTAATTATTCAGTTTGCATACATTAAAATTAACTTTTGAAATGTATGGCTAGTATCATCTACCATGCGGGAAAAATCCCTCCCTTGTCTGTTTAATCAGGTTTGTATCGATGGATCGTGCGAAACAACAAAACTATATTAGTACTACAATACAAGTAACAATTCACTGGGTCGCCGTGTCATGTACTCCTCCATTGTAAGAGTGGAGCGCTCGCTTTCATAAATGTTCTACTCCCTTACACCGGCATGTGGGACATCAAGCAACCGGGTTCATGTGCCATATCGAAATAATAGTGCAGAGCAGCAGGGGTGAAGCACCCCAGTCATGGTGTCGGCGTAGTAATGAGCAATGACGCGTCAAATCACAAAGCTGCACCTTTCCAACAATTAAGTTGGAGGGACGAAGTAATAATGCTAAAAAAAGAAGTTGGAGGGACGAAGCAACCATCATTTCGCTCATTGCTGAATCCGCTTCTCCCTCATCTTCTTCAAGTTAACCATGTGTTGCTTCTGCCGTTGTTCTGCCTCATGTGGGACGCAGATCGTCTTGGTAAAGCACTGACATGTGGAACCGCATGTTAGCAAACCGCCAGGCCAACGTCCTCTAAAAATAAGAAACCTCCCCTGTCATCCGCGCGGCAAAATCACCTCCTTTTTACTAATCTTGATACCATAATTTTTTAGATCAATATAATCGAGATTTGTATAGATAGCACACAGGATCAAAACCAAGTGGTATGGTTAAGGGCATCCACAATGTGTAGCCAAATGTGAAAATAGCTTTTGGCATCGATGGGAACCATCATGGACAGTGTTGCCAAAGCCAAAAAGATGGAACCAAAGCTCCCTAATTGATTGATTGAAGGAATATAAAAATGCAACCTCTCTCCTCTTTCTCCCGTGCTTGGACGCATGTACAGTATAGAGCACAGAGTCTACTCCCCTGTCCCTTCTATCACAAATCACAAAGCAGTGAGGCGTCAAATCACAAGGCACTGACGAAGCAACCATCATTTCGCTCTTCGCTGACTCTGCTTCTCCATCGTCTTCTTCGAGAAACCACCTTACCGCACTAAGCTGGACGAACGATGCTATTGTGTAGTACTAGTACATTTACGCGTCCTTTGGTTCAACGGACTTCCTGGATGCAAATAAGTCAGTTGTCTTGGCTTGCAGGCGGCACTTGCGAATGACTTACCGTGGTCTCCCTCAATGGTGTTCTCCATTGAACGCACTTTGCCAAACCACAACGTTCGAGATATCGTCGACGTCACCGCAATGGGGAAGGAAGTCAAATAGTTACTACCTCCATTTTTTGTACACGAGGCTAGTATCAAAATTACAATTTGCAGAAGGCCACTAACACTAATCGAGGCAAAATTGATGGGGTTTGCCTCGTACTAGCAATCAAGGACATTAATATGCCCTTGCTTGTATGCGGAAGTGAGAAGGTTGGTTTGCACGGCGCTGCATTAATCAAGCAATGAGGAGTGAGATGGTTAGATCTTTGGGCGTTGGAGAAAAATACGCATTAATTGACACGTCAAACGAGGATTTATATCGATCAATCCTGCAAAGGAAAACCCCGCCTTTCTTTTTTAACACAAGTAGTACTCCGGCCTCGATGGCAGCGGCATTCACGCACTCCGCGTCAAGTTGAGCCTCCACCGCCCGGTTCACATCCACGACATCCGGTTCCGCCTGCAGAAGGGCCTCGATGGCAGAGGCATATGCATGCTCCACGTCGAGTTAAGGCTCTGCCTCCCGGTCCTCCTTTAGGATCGCCAGGTTGAACCGCTGGTCCGCCTGCACCATGGGGGACCCGGACGCCATCATGAATTTGACGTCCATCGTCTGATACGCATCGGGGCCCTTCTACATCGCGACCTCCGCCATGAACATCGGTTCGGCTTCCTCCTCCTTGGAGCTTAGCTCCAGAGAACTCGGGGATTGTCCCATCGCAAAGCGGGCTTGGGAACGGAGGTCTATGGCGCCGACCGCTGCCGCAATTTTTGTGCGGCGCTCGGGCATCGTCATCTTGTAGTACGTGATCTTGTGGCTCACCATGGCTTTCCGGTGAACTAGGGGATGCTTGATGCGGGCTAGGGGATCAAAAGGTGGGGGAATGGGCTGGAGAGGAGGTGTGGTTTTGGGGCAGTGGCTGGCATAGGCCGAGTAGTGAAGGTTTTGGTGTGAATAGTGGTTCCGGTGAGGACCGTTCAATCAGTTTTGACTGTACATCGCTTTTGTCGCGTTCATGTTGCACCCCGGCATGTTGGACCCTCCATGTCGCTCACCGAATGGAATGCGCTTCGTCTTGCGTTTCGCTCGTTTGTGCAACCACCGTTGAGAGCAAACTGACGTCCCTCCCTCTCCCCCGCCCGCATCATTTATACTACTACTAGAAGAGAGAGACATCGGCCAAGTGTTACTAGTACTCCCTCCATTTTATGCGAAGTAAATAAAAACAGAGGGAGTATACTACTAGTACTATGAGCACTGCATACTCTACTACAGATGTTGTCAGTACTCCACTAGTACTATTGGACGGGGAGCTTAAAAATAGTTACTATTGGACTGGCTATACATGGCGAAATCCTAGTAGGAAGAGCATGCACAAGAAGAAGCACATTCACGTGTTTGAAAACATATTGGAAACCATCTCTGTTTGAATACAAATCTAGGAGTACGTACAAATCTAACAATATTGATTGGGCGTTGTTGAATGTTGATACTTTTTTCTGTAAGTTTGATCAAAGTAGAGATACTTTGACTACACATAAAACTTATATGTAAACTAGAAAGGATCGGAGGGAGTATATTGCACGTTCAAAAGCGAAACGAACATTGAATACCTTTTATATATGATTTGCTGATGCTATGATCACCGGTTCAAAATTTTGAATCCACCTTAGGTATCACACATGCACCCACTCGTTCTCTCTCGGTTTCATCTCGGGGTCCGGAGATTGATTGAAAGAGGACTAGGGTTGGTACAGTATGTTCGGTTCACTTTTGAACGTACAATATACTCCCTCCGATCCCCATAGACCCCCTGGGTCATTTCTATCATAGAAACACAACAAACATTTATCTCCTTGCATGTCACACACTTGATCTCTGAACATCAATCAATCTCGTCAGGATGTGTTGGGGCATGAATCGAATGGGATGTCAAAACTAAGATGGGAAGCGACACGTACTAGAGGCAAAGTGAAACTTTAAACGAACCGGTTGTCTGTATGTATGTCGGACAAATTACAACATTGGAAATACAAGCATGGTCTAGGCCCACATTTGAATGATACTCGATGGAATGTTCAAATGAGGCATGCGAGAGGATGGGCTCGATAGGAGGGCGGCATGATCGATGGAGAAGAGGGTTGAAGAGGAATAAGAAATAAGCAACGCCACATGATTATACTTGAACGGCTCAAATAAACAATAAGTTGTCTCGTTTTCCCTTTCGTCTTGGTCACGGAGTAAGATACTCCCTCCGTTTTTATTTACTCTGCATATTAGGTTTGACTGAAGTCAAACTTCATAAAATTTGACCAAATTTATAGAAACAATATGAACATTTACAATAGAAAATCTATATCATGTGAAAGTATATTCAATAATGAATCTAATGGTATAGGTTTGTTATTGTATATGTTATTATTTCTATCTGTAAACTTTGTCAAAGTTTACAAAGTTTGACTTTGAGCAAAGCTAAAATGCATAGTAAATAAAAACAGAGGGAGTACGAGGGACTAGTATAGTTATTAATGCCGAAACATGGTAAGTTGGACCCCTAAATGTGGGCACGGACCGGGCACACCTCAGTTATTCCTTCAAACAATCGGACACCTACATTAGCACACCATCTGTCTAATTAATCAAGTGTTACGCTTCACTAGTTGAAAAGTAAAAGGGTGGTACTGTACCCAAAACTACCACACTTGGGGCTAGAGTAACAACTTGGTATTGTACCACATTTGAACCAGGGCACAAAAACCACCTGTTCTGCGTGTAATGTGCAACACGGAGCACTAACGCTCGAATTTAGCCGGGAAAACAGGGAACTGACATGTAGGTCACACCTGTCGGGACGACGTGGCATGGACTAGTCCAATGAAGGAGCTGGCCCACGATCTCCTCGCCACCGACAACCGTTCACGTGGGTTGTGGGGGCCAGCAACGTGGCGTAGCTCCCGCACCGCCTCTGGACACGGCGATCATGGTGAAGGACACGCTCATCATTGCTAGACACGGTCGGCTTCAGGGTGACGAGGGTGGCATTAGCACTGTGGCACGACCAGCAGATCAACATCCAACTCGTGGAGGATGCACGGGGCTCCGAAGTGCGCGTGCGCCGCGACGCATCTGCGGAGTTTTCTAGTGCGGCCAACTGCATCCCCAGGACCTGAGACCATGCCGGGCCGTCTTGCTTTTCCAATGACATGTGGGGATCGCATGTGAGCAAAGGTCATCTCCAACGTTGCCACGACCGTAGCTGACTACCCTGGCACACCAAAAACCCTCGTCCCTCACGTCGTTGTGCGGTGCGTTCCCAACCTGCGCCAGCTACCCGCATTCATGTTGTCCGTCTGTATGCCGTCTTTAAGAGGCTCAGTGCCCAAGGACCAACTCCGGCGACTTAATGACACATCCGGACGCTTGGCCTCACCGGAATGCGCTACTTCAAGCAGCAACGCCCAGCTAAACTCCACACCATAGCGCATCGTCCTGCTACCTGGCACCACATCCGCCATGACCGCAAGCGTGAACGCTTTGTGGGAGAGCTTATCTTCAGGGATGAAGCTCGAGGTCGCTGCCCTCACTCAAGTCGCCGCTTGCAACGCAATAGCGGCGTAGCTGATCGCGGACGCAGCCGCACAAGCGGTGGCCACGCTGGCGGCCGATGGCGGGAGCACCGTCAGCCAAGCGGCCGACGACGGGAGCACCGTCAGCCACGCGCCCTACTTGCCACTGTTTGTCTATATGCATGTCGAACAAATTACAACATTGGAAATACAAGCATGGTCTAGGACCACATTTGAATGATACTCGGCGGAATATTCAAATGAGGCATGCGAGAGGATGGACTCGACCGGAGGGCGGCATGATCAATGGTGAAGAGGGTTGGAGAGGAATGAGAAATAAGCAACGCCACATGATTATACTTGAATGGCTCAAATAAATAATATGTTGTCTCGTTTTCCCTTTCGTCTTGGTCACAGAGTAAGATACTCCCTCTGTTTTTATTTACTCTGCATATTAGGTTTAACTGAAGTAAAACTTCATAAAATTTGACCAAATTTATAGAAATAATATGAACATTTACAATAGAAAATCTATATGATGTGAAAGTATATTCAATAATGAATCTAATGGTATTGCTTTGTTATTGTATATGTTATTATTACTATCTATAAACTTTGTCAAAGTTTACAAAGTTTGACTTTGAGCAAAGCTAAAATGTGGAGTAAATAAAAACAGAGGGAGTACGTAGGGACTAGTATAGTTATTACTGCCAGAACATGGTATGTTGGACCGCTAAATGTGGGCATAGACCGGGCACACCTCAATTATTCCTTCAAACAAGCGGACACCTACATTAGCACACCATCTCTCTACTTAATCAAGTGTTACGCTTCACTAGTTTAAAAGTAAAAGGGTGGTACTGTGTCCAAAACCACCACACTTGGGGCTAGGGTAACAACTTGGTACTGTACCACATTTGAACCAGGGCACAAAAACTACCTGTTCTGCGTGTAATGCGCAACACGGAGCACTAACGCTTGAATTTGGCCAGGAAAACAGGGAATCGACATGTAGGGCACACCTGTCGGGACGATGTGGTGCGGACTAGTCCAATGGAGGAGCTAGCCCACGATCTCCTCGCCACCGGCAACCGTCCACGTGGGTCGTGGTGGACAACAACGTGGCGCAGCTCCCACATCGCCTCTGGACACCGCGATCACGGTGAAGGACACGCTCATCGTTGCTTGACATGGTCGGCTTCAGGGTGCCGAGGGTGGCGTTAGCACTATGGCACCACCAGCAGATCAACACCCAGCTCGTCGAGGATGCATGGGGCGCCGAAGTGCGCGCGCACCGTGACACGTCTGCTGAGTGTTCTAGCGCGGCCAACTGCATCCCCAGGACCTGAGACCATGCTGGGTCGTCTTGCTTTTTCAATGACATGTGGGGATCGCATGTGATCAAAGGGCATCTCCAATGTTGCCATGACCGCAGCTGACTACCCTAGCACACCAAAAACCCTCGTCCCTCGCGCCGTCGTGCGATGCGATCCCAGCCGGCGCCAGCTGCCCGCATTCATGTCATCTATCCTTATGCCGTCATTAAGAGGCTCAGTGCTCGAGGAACCAACTCCGGTGACTTACTGACACACCCGGACGCTTGGCCTCACCGGAATACGCTACTTAAAGCGGCAACGCCAGCTAATCTCCACACCATAGCGCATTGTCCTGCTACCTGGCATCACATCCGCCATGACCGCGAGCGCGAACGCTTTGTGGGAGAGCTTATCTTCGGGGATGAATCTCGAGGTCGCCGCCCTCGCTCAAGTCACCGCTTGCAACACAATAGCGGCATAGCCGATCGCGGACGCGACCGCACAAGCGGTGGCCACGCAGGCGGCCGACGACGGGAGCACCATCAGCCACGCGTCCTACTTGCCATCGTCCAACGTTCGATGGCTCATGTGGCAGGTGAAGCGACGGACCGTCCACGTCCATCATCAGCGACCTCACGTCCACCGGCACCACCAAGGTCGGGGACTCCTCCGAGAATGAGTAGGGAATGGGAGGCGGCAGGGCATGGTGTGCCAACTGGCCGGTCCGTCTCCCGTGTTCTACTCTTCCTCGCCGGAGACTGCACCTTAACTTCACGGGTCTTGAACCCCGCCCCCGTACATGGAGATCACAGATGGAGGATGTTGGTCGCCGCCTTAGAGTAGGTTTAGGGTCAGGTTTCTTTTATTTTTCTGTCCTATAAAACTTCGAAATGTAATGAAAATCTGTCGTGTTTGCATGAATCTCGTCCGGTGTATATGAACTTTCACCATAATAGTAAGATATATTGTAGGAGTATGAAAATATATGGAATGATGATTCGCTTTTGTGTATATAAACTTAGAACATTTGACCCGAGACAAAGCTAACACACGAAGTAAATAAACACATAGGGTCTACATACACAATTTATCTTAGGCACTCCAATAGTACGTCCACTACACATTCACACATTTCACATCTTTCTACATCTACGAGAACCTACAAAAGGGTTAACGTAAATTGCCTCTCTCTCCCCCGCTGATTTTCATGCTGGTGGGCCCCTCCCTCCCCCCAATCTCCAATCAACAGCCCACACGTTTCACATCATGTTAATTACGTAACTGGGATTTCGTAGGTGTACCATTACTCGTCCTAAACAAACCAACTAAGCCAACCTCCCAGCATATCGCGCGGGAAAAGACCCGGCTATGCCATTTTAGTCGGGATTACCGGATTACTAGTAGTAGTATCAATGGATCGCGTGAAGCACCAAGTTTTGTTTTAGGGGGCGAAGCACCAAGTTTAAAAGGAAAAAAGGTGGTACACTCACAGCACGCCTGTCGCGGTTACATTGCACCCCTCACACGGTCGGTCCGGCACACGGCTCACGCAAACAGAACGCGCTTCGCTTGCCTCTTCGCTGACACGTGGGGCCGCACTTGGAGAAACCGATCATGTGCCAAACTGCCCCGCCCACCGCGCAAAAATCCCCCAAAATCCCAAATTCAACTGCCCTTCGGCCAACTAGCCAATAAAAGTCCCCAAACCCCCTCCCCCCGGCCCCTCCGCTCCATTCGCTCTGCCAAAGCCGCACAACGATCCTCTCGCTCCCATAGTACGCTCTCGTAGACTGACGTCCTCTAGCCACACCGCCACGCTGGCGACGTTCTTGTGGAGATGCACGGCGGTCAGCTTCTCCCATGGTATGTGTATTCTAGACAAAGGCCCCGTGCATGTCAGAGTAGCGTTGAATGTTAGCTAATAGACACTGTTAATCTCACTATTTGCCGAAGTAGTTTACAGTCAATATGCTCTGCTTAAGAAGCTTCCTTGCCCTGATCTGCACTCAATCTGCTTAGCTGAGATGGCATGCCATGCCCGATTAGTTGCTAAAATATCCTGCCATATATTTATTGTGACGTAGATTGCCATGGTTTAGTAGCCAATCTGTTATGTGAAATAGCTCTGCACCATTTTATATTCGATCTTTGTTGCTGAGATGGCCTTTGATGGATGTGCGCTCGACCCCATTGACTGCTGAAACAGCCTGCCATAATTTAGCACTCAAATTTGTTTGCTGAATTAGCTTTACATATATTTTGTTACTTAGATCTGCTTGTCCAAATATCTTGCCATAGCTTTAGACATCGACCTAGGTATTTTTCCTGGACTTCATACAAAAGCATATATGTTTTTCCTGTAATATCTAGTAGAAGAACTAATTTGTATGGCTAACAGATGGACAGGACTTGGATAACTTTTGCTCGAAGATTCTCTGCTGCATATGTCGAGGGGGTTGAAAACTTCATGAACTTTATCAGAGCTGAGTACAGTGGTCCGAAATCATATGTGCTATGCATGTGTAGCAGTTGTGAATTCAGTTACAAGACCCCAGTCAACTATGCAAAATCATCTACACTTGTATGGGATGTCGGTCACATATACTAGGTGGTTCATCATGGTGAAGCTGTGAACGTCAATGTTACTGACTATGTGGAAGCAGCAGATCACCATCTTGATCTGCCTGATGCTCAGGTGGAAGAGGAGGAGGTGGTCGTGGTGGTGGAGCCAGTGAGTTTGACCAACATTGAAACAATGCTACGAAATACTCGTGCATTTCATGAACTTTCACCTGCAGAAGAAAAATGGTGGGCCTGCATATTGGAACAATGCAACATGGTTGTCACCCCAGGAAATAGGCTGTCGGTATTGTTAGGTATGGTCACCTTTCTTCAGGTGAAGACATCTGAGCAGATGAACAACAAATCATTTGATGTGATGTTGGCTGCTTTCCGCAAATCTTTCCCAGATGCGTCTGAGCTGCCACACACCTACAGTAAAATGAAGAATTTCCTTCATGCAGTTGGAATTGGATATGATATGATTCATGTTTGTAAGAATAATTGTCTTCTGTTATGGCAGGATTATGCCAACTTAAGTGAATACCCAAAATGCAAATCATCAAGATGGAAAGATGGCGATGATGTGAAGAGGATTCCTCATAATGTTCTGACACATTTTCCAATTATACCAAGATTGCAGAGGTTGTTTCATGATGCTGAAACAAGAGAGGATGTACTGTGGCATTCTAGGAACAAGGAGTACAGAGAACAGAAATGTAATGAGCCATCCATCACATGGTAGTGACTGGAGAAGCTTCAATAAAAAACACAAAAAGTTTGTTGTTGACCAGAGAAACATTAGACTTGGCTTAGCTTCAGATGGATTTAACCCATTTGGCCACCAGAGTGCCACATATAGCATGTGGCCAGTGCTTGTTATCCCTTACAACATGCCTCCAAATGTCTGCACCAAAGAATCAAACTACATGATGGCGTTGCTCATCCCAGGTCCAAAAAGTCCTGTAAAGGATTTTGATTTATTCATGGAGCCTCTTGTGGAGGAACTTCAACAGCTATGGAGGGGTGTTCTCACTCGAGACCTATATAGCAGCCCACCAGCTGATTTCTTTCTGCGTGTTGTTATAATTTGGTGCATCCATGATTATCCGGCTTTGGGCACTATGTCAGGGCAAACAACACATGGTTAAAATGCATATGTTCGCTATGATAAGAATCCGCTATCATATGCAATACTTAGCAAGATCTGTTACATTGGACAACGTCGTTTCCTTGCCAAGGACAAGTCGTGTCCTGTAAAATACCGAAGATATATGTTCAATGCAAAGCATGAAAACCGTGATGCGCCAAAGAGGCTCACCGCCGATGAGTTGCAAGTGGAATTAGAGAAGGTCAGGCATATTACACCAGGAAACCATCCTGACAGTGGTAGCGGGAAAAGAAAGCATGGCAGGGCAGAAGAGAGATTATTGTTTACCCGCAGGTCCACTTTGTGGGACTTGGAGTATTGGAAAGATTTGGATCTGCGGCATAATCTTGATGTGATGCACATCGAGAAAAATATATGTGATAGCATTATCGGCACACTTCTTAATATTGAAGGCAAGACGAAAGATACCTTAAAATCTAGGATTGATTTGACACAGTTGTGTATCATAAAGGATTTGCAGGTGGAAGATGAAGGTAAACCATGGGATTTAGCATCAGCTATGTACCTCTTGGACAAGGTAAAAAGAAAAGAATTCTGCGAGGTCATGTCATGTGTGAGATTCCCACATGGATTTTCTTCCAACCGTGAAAGGAGAATAAGTGCAGATGGAAACAAGGTACAAGGGTTGAAAACTCATGACTGCCACATCGTACTTCAAAGGGTTTTACCTGTTATCCTTAGAGGATTTGGCCACCCTGACTTATACAGATCAGTTGCAGAGTTGGGAAAATTCTTCAAGGAACTCTGCAATAGAAATATCAGGATAGATGCTTTGGAGCGTCTTAGAGACAAGATACCAGCTATCATATGCGACCTTGAGAAGATATATCATCCAGCCTTCTTTGATGTGATGGTGCATTTGGCTGTTCGTCTACCTGATGAGACACTACTTAGAGGTCCAGTACAGTATGGATGGATGTACCCTATTAAAAGGAGGCTAGGCACTTTCAAGGGCTATGTTAGGAATAGAGCTAGACCCGAGGGTTCCATTGCAGAGGCCTACATTGCTAGAGAAGCGTTGACATTATGGTTAAAATACATTGAAACATCTAATCAACTTAGCAAAGAGGTGGGTGAAGACAATCCTGGGCTCAATGTTTTCGATTGTTCTGTTCGAGTTACAGGAAAGAGTCGACAAGACGACAAACCTAAAGATTTGGACAAAATGGTTTGGTATGTGTTGAATACATGTCCCGAGATTCTACCTTATATCGAGTAAGTGCTAAGTGTTGCAGTTTATACATCATAATCTACTAAACTTGCAGCACATTCTTATATATTTAGATGTTTGACGCGATCACTATGTTGTCCAGCATCTACAAAAAGGAGTTACTGCCGCAAAATCCAAGAAACATTGACAAACTGGTTATGGCAGGATTTGCGAAATGGTTCAAGAGCCATGTAAGCTTTTGAATTGCACTATCAGTATTTTAAATATATTGAGACATAAGATGATCAGCTTGTCTATTTTCTAACCATAGGTTAAGAAGATGCAGGAGGATGGGCAGGCAGTTAATGATGCCCTTTATGCACTAGCAATAGGTCCTGATACTCGGGTAAGACATTATGAATCTTGCGTTGTTGGAGATGTGCGCTACAACACCCTTGCACGCGACGAAAGTAGGAAGACACAAAACAGTGCCATCATGAGCACGGATAAGTATGTCGAAGAGATAACTGAAATTTATGCTAACATAACAGACATTGTTCAGCTGTAGTATATCTCCAGTTTGAGGTTCATCGGTGTGTGGTTTTGTTGTGTTGTCATTGGTATAACCTGTTTTCTAGGATCGCAAAACCCAGAGCTGATGATTATTTCAAATCCATCAATATCAAGGCGGCGTACCAGACTACGAGCCTTTTATTTTGGCAAATCAAGCAACACAGATATTTTTCTTGGAAGACACATTTGCACGTAGCGATGACTGGAGAGTATTGCAAAGTTTGAGCAGAGGAATTCGTTTAATGAAGTTGCACAACAAGATGATGCTTTCACTGCTCCTGACATAGAAGATTCCACAGATGTTCCTAATATCTTTGAGAACCATCACATCAATGACACTGGCGAAAAGATTGTCTGTCGGGCTGTGGAGATATGAGAGTTGATCAATAAGACGCCAACGTTCGAGGACATTGAGGATGAAGAAGAAGATGACACTAGGGGAATTATGATTCAGACTGATACACATGGTGAAGATGTAGACAATGCTGTTGCGGATGATGATTAGATTGCTTTTGTCGTATTTTCCTATCAGAAGACTTTTTTTATCTACTATGTGAAATTGTGTTTGTTATGACAACTGAAACCTGATGAACTTGTTGTTTAGTATTTTGTTGTGAGAACATCACTTATTATGTATATTGATTTGTGTTTGGTGATTGTTGACGACTAAAACATGATGACATTGTTGTTTAGCTGTACTCGTATTTGGCTGTGAAACTTGTATTTGATGACATAGTTTGCTGTTGGACTACAATTTGCTCAACGTCTTCGAATGGGAACAAAGCTGACCTGACAGGGCCTTTGCTAATTTATGTATTTATTAGCAAAAGGGCCTCTGCTATTTATTTATTTGTGAGCAAAAGGGGATACCCCTCCAATTTCCATTAATAGAAATCATTATATGTTCACAACACTACATGCAGCCTGCTAAACAGGTTTCATTCATTACTAGTTTCAACAAAGTGCTCATGTTATAGCCACTGAATACATCACGAGTGCTACATACACTGCAAATAAAGAGACAATCATCCTACAGAGCACATCTATTTTGCCCATTATCTTCACAAGCTCTTTCATCTCCTAATTGTTGTCAAGGTTATTCGGCAGCTGTTGCTTGGCCATGATTAAAGGAACTGCATCTTTAACCTTCTGCTCTGCATCTTCCTCTTCTATCGTTCCTTCAGTTACTTGTCCAACACCCCAACCTGCTGGTATTGGGATTTCTCGGCTAACCAAACAATTAGCGTAGTTGCATTCCCCCACATCGGCAACTTCCTAGAAATACAAATCACACAAATCTTCCCTGTTCTGCATGAATCAAATTTGAAGATCACAACCAAACTATTAAAAAATCAGCAACTGAAAGCAGCGGAACAACACTTAAACATATTAATACCCCATGATTCGGGCATTTGTAGAAGACTCGGTCAGGGTTGAGGATTGTGGTTGAGACGCGATGAATGACTCTGCGTGATTTGCAGCAGTGGCACCACACGAACGGTAGCGGGTTGCAATGAGCAACCGGCTGCGGTGCATGTGCCGGCGGGGGTGTGATGAGACCCACAGGCGATGGTACAGGTGGCGGCTTGGCGCATATCTGGTTGTTGCCTACTGAAGAGCAGGGGGACGAGCAGCCAACAGACATGGTTGCTGCGGCCAGAGCTTCTGATGCTAGGCAGAGTAAGTAGAGAAGAGGAGAAGCGAATGTTGGATATGTCAGTTTCATTACTTGCAGAGTAGCATAGCACCATATATAGTCATAGTCTAGGTTTGGATTCGAATCAGCTACAGGAGCACGTCTCTCTTTTTTCTAAAACTCAGCAACGTCTCTTTACTGGTACACTAGCTTGTTCTGTACGCCTTCTCAAGTCTTTGATTTTCTTTCTCTTTTTTGCGAGGAAGGAAGGAGGACAAAATTGAGAGTTCCTGGGACTCAAACCAATACCTCTCGGTTGAAAACCAAGGCTGCTAATCACTTATGTGGCAAACATTCCCTCGGAGGAGGACGGCAGACAAATGCATTTTCCTCGCAGTTTTAGTTGCGACGCAAGATCGAACGGTCGCAGTTTCGGGAATGTTATCAGGCGAATGAGCCCAGTTTTTCGTTTCTTCCTGTATATAAAAAGTATGCTACTTGGTGCCGGCTTAGTCAACAAAAGATTGTGCCAACCTTGACCGTTGGATTGACATTCAATGATTGTCGTGTTTTTTCAGTCTCTTCTTCCTCCAGCCGCCAAAGCCAAACCAGCGCCGGCAGGACCGCCTGCTCCCGCCTCCCATGGCTGGTTGTGCTGTCGCGCATGCATCATGGCCACATTGCACCCTAAAACTCTGTGCATCTTCCCTGGCTCCTGTTCGTTCCCGTTCGAGGCCTCACCATCATCCTCTACCTTGGTTCACTCGTCGTGGCGCCGCCCTCCGGTGTTGCCAACATGTTCAACAACCGAGAGGAATAAGGAGATGATTGTACATGGTGAGGATGATAGTAGGGACCCACCAGGATCATGGCAGTAGGCAAGCAAGTGCCTCCTTTATTACAAGAAAAAAAAGGGTTCCTCCTGATGGTTTCCTGACCTATGGGTCGCACGCCACTGTCAACGTAGTCAATAAGCGAGATAATTGCACAAGGAGCGACAGACACCCGGGACCCAGCAGCGCATGCAATATTTTTTGGGGGACGAAGAAGGGTATCAACTAGGTTGTGCGGGAGCTGTGGCCCGTCTAGCCCAGGCTTTTATTTCATATGTTTACCACATGACCAGCCCAGTTTTTTTTCCTTTCTGAAAATGGCTAGCCCAGCTATTTTGTTTTTTGCAGAATAACCAACGTAGGCCTACTTGCTTTTCTACGCCCGGCTGGGCCAGAAATCTTTTAAGATGAGGATGGATGAATTCGGCTTGCCCAGAAAATGGGCTACAAGTAATAATAAATGGGATGTAAAATGAAAAAATACAGCAAACAAACAATTAGTTCCAAAATACTTTTTTCTTTCGGATTTTGATATTTTAAATTTCATTGTTTTTGTGCGGGTAAAATTTCATTGGACTTAAAATTAAGGTATGTTTAGTTTTTAAATTAATTTGAATTTGGCTAGAAATTTTGGGTTGTATGTTGTTTGGGACAAATTTGGAAGCTGACTTGTGGGTCTACTAGGTTGACGTGTACAAAAGGCTTTGTCAACTTAGTCCACAAACAATTCTAGCAGCAGTGACCATGGGATGTTAATCCAACGGCCGTGCTGCTTCTTTAATATATGATCTTCTTGCTCCAGCTGCACAAACCAGCGTCGGTGATATTGTCTGCTCCCACCTCCCATGGCCGGTTGTGCTGGCGCACAGGCCGCACCGCCCCACCCTACTCCATCGCTGGCCAGGCCATTCCTCTACTCACCCACACCTCCTATTATTTTCCGACGACGGCAGCCGAACTAGTAAACCCTCGTACTCCCCACCACGTGGGCAACCACTGCCGAGTCTTCCCCGGCTCCGGGTCGTTCCCTCCCTAGGCCTCACCGTCATCCACCATTGTGATGCTCTCGGTGTGGTGTGGTCAACATGGTCAACGAACGACATCCATCGAAAGAGGACTGTACGTGGAGAGGCTGATAGCTGGGTCCATGGCCGCATGCAAGGAAGTGCCTCCTTATTACGCACAAAATAATTATTCCTCCACCTGACAGCAGGGACCCATCGGAAGGGCCTCTGTATTTCGTGAAAAAAACGTTCCTCCCGCTGACAGCTCGGACCCACCAGCTATATCTTCGCACAGGAGGAAGTGCCTCCTTATTACGCACAAAAAAATGAATACTCCCCCTGCTATCTGGGACCCACCATAGTTGAAGGCTGACTTGTGGGCCTACTGACGCGGACGGAGGGCTTTGTTAACTTAGTCAATATGAACGATTCTAGCTCCAGTAATCGTACGATGTCCATCCAACGGTCGTAGTGCCTCTTCAACCTCTGGTCTTCTTGCTCCAGCCGCCCAAACCAGCGTCGGTCATGCCACCTGCTCCTTCCACTCATGGTCGGCTGTGCTGCCGCGCAGGCCTGACCGCCCCACCCTACTCCAACCTCTAGCCAGGCCATCCCTCTACTCACCCATAACCCCTGTTATTCTGCGGCGATTGCAGCATCACACCGCAGCCGAACCAGTCAACTCTCATACTCCTCTCCACATGGGCATCCACTGTCGTGTCTTCCCCGGCTTTGCATCGTCCACTTCTTAGGCCTCGCCATCATCAGCACCTTGGTGCTCTCGGCGCGGCGTGGTCAATGTGGTCAAGGAACGACTTCCATCGGAAGAGTACTGTACATGGAGAGGCTGACAGCTGGGTCCACGGCGGCAGCAAGGAAGTGCTTCCTTATTTCGCGCAAAATAACAATTCCTCCACCTGACAGCAGGGACCCACCGGACGGGCCACCATATTTCACGAAAAAAAACGTTTCCCCCTTGACTGCTGTGACCCACTAGCTACATCTTCACACACAAGTAAGTGCGTCCATATTATGGGCAAATAATATGATTCTCCCCCTGACAGCTGGGACCCACCAGCTATATCTTCGCACACAAGGAAGTGCCTCCTTACCTCCCTAACAGTTGGGACCCACCCGATCGAACCGTTCCCCCTGATAGCTGGGACCCACCAGCTATATCTTCGCATGCAAGGAAGTGTCTCCTTACCTCCCTGACATTTGGGACCCACCCGGTCGAACCGTACGTAGGGTTGTCTGTCTGGTCGCGAACGTGTACATACATATTGATCGATCGGTCTGTCTGCAGGCTGCAGCGATGAACCATGGCCGAGTAAGGAAGGGCACGTGTCGTAGTAGAGGCCTGGATGTAGCATGTCACGCAGTCCCGTCTATATCGTGTACACGTACATACAACCAGGGTGCAAGAAAGTAAATACGGCCACGTACATACATACGGGCGGGGTCTCAAACACCTACTCACGCATACATATGGCCAGGGCTCGCGTACATGGAGAGGCAGCGGAGAGCAGCGATGGTGCCCTGTTCATCGACAGCCAACCGGGTCACAACGAAGAAACTATGTCGTGTTCATCGGGAGGCAACAGAACGCGTCCTATTCATTGGGAGCCAGCCGGCTTGGACGAAACAGCCGAAACAAGGCATGGCATACCGCAGAACAGAGGAAACGGCCTTCTGTTCGACCGCCTACTGTCGAGATGGATCCTATTGACCGGGAGGTATCTGGCATACCGCAAAACGGAGGAAACGGACTTATCTTCAACCTCCTTCTATCGAAACAGGGTCCTGTTGATCGGGAGGGGTGTGGCATACTGCAAAACGGAGGAAACAGACTTCTCTTCGACCTCCTACGGTCAAAACGAGGGTCATGTTCATCGGGAGGGGTGTGGCGTACCGCAAAACAAGACTCCATGGGCTACTGTTCATCCACAGTCTACTGCCCCGCTCAAGCCTCCACGGGCTACTGTTCATCCAGCCCTCCACCGGGCTACTGTTCATCCAGCCCTCCACCGGCTACTGTTCAACCATCCCTCCACGGGGTCCTGTTCATCCACCCCCAACCGGCTTGATCGTGGTCCTATTCATCCAGCGGCAACGTCCTCTACTACCACGGGGTCCTGTTCATCCAACCCCCACCGGGAACTGTTCATCCAACCCCCAACAATGCTCATTGTTCATCAAGAGGCATCAGGTTCGATCGGCTTCAGTTAGCAGTAGTAGCGAAGGAATCGCTCGATCAGGTTCAGTTAATAGCCAGGGATCGATCGATCGCTTGGGTTCAGTAACGCGTAGCCAGTGCAATGGCTCGGGTTCAGTAGGCGAACGCCTCGCTCGGGTTCAGTTAGAGCCCAACGCCTCGCACCCACGCGCGTACGCATATGAGAGAAACGTGCAATCCCTCTGTGCATCGCTCAGCCCCGACCACCAACCGTAACCAGGAACTCCCCAATATTTTCCTCGCCCTCGCTTCTACCATGGTTTTTTCCATCATGGACGGCCCAAAGATTGTCATGCAGCTGCATCTCCGCCTGGCCCAGGACGAAAGCCCATTTTTTGTCACGATTTTGTCATAGAAGTAGGAGCTCACCACATCTATGATGATACCGGGTTTTGTCACAATTATCGTCATAGAAGTGTCATAAGCATGACAGGAAAAAAATCGTTCGGGCCCAAAATGTCATGGATGTGTCTTTTTTTTGTAGTGCAATAAGAAATTCTTCCAAGGTGCAGTTCTTGAACTCGGAGCCATTATCACTTCTTATTGCAAAGATTTCTTTGGCAAACTTGCATTGGGCTTGCTTGGCAAAATCAATCAAGGTGATCTTCGTCTTGTCCTTGGAATTGAGGAAAAACACCCATGTGTATCTTGAGTAATCATCAACAATGACAGGTCCATACTTTTTCCCACCAAGACTATCCCACGAAGGAGACCCAAAGAGATCCACATGAAGGAACTCCAAAGGCCTTGAGGTAGATATAATATTCTTGGGTGGGTGCTTTGATTGATGTTGCTTCCCGGCTATGCATGCACTACACACACGATCTTTCTCAAAGGAGACATTGGTTAGTCCAAGGATGTGATTACCCTTTAAGAGATCTTGAAGATTTCTCATGCCGACATGGGCTAGCCGGCGATGCCATAGCCACCCCTTGTCGGCCTTGGCCATTAGACAAGTTGCATGGAATGTGCTCTCTGAAATCAATTGTGTAAAGGTTGTCATCCAACTCTCCAACAAAGGCCACTTCGAGAGTATCTCTCTTAAAGACTTTCACATCCGTTAGTCCAAATAGTGTATCATAACCAATGGAAGCCAATTGGCAAATGGAAAGCAAATGGTATTTAAGGGATTGGACAAGCATGGCATTTGCAAGAGACATGTCATTTGTGATAGTCACCTTGCCCAACCCAAGTACCTGTCCTTTTGATCCTCCACCAAACACAATGCTCATAAAGGGTTGAATAGCTTCCATGAAATCTAAAAGCAATTTTGCTATCTCTGGTCATATGGCTTGTGCATCCACTATCGATCACCCATTTAACTCCACCAGAGAAGGCAACCTACACACAATTTATGACTTGGTTAGAGGCATCCATTTTGCAATGGGACCTCTCAAGTTAGTCATGAGGGTCTTAGGGACCCAAATAGCATAAAACCGGAATGCATTATGAGGACCAACAAATTTAGCATAAACTTCTCCATCCTTTGTTTTACGAAGTACTCCCTCCGTCCCAAAATTCTTGTCTTAGATTTTTCTAGATACGGATGTATATAACACTAAAATGTAACTAGATACATCCGTGTGTAGAAAAATTTAAGACAACAATTTTGGGACGGAGGGAGTACATAGGATGGGGGCATGAACTCTTTTGGCTTGTTGAGAGTGGGCATGCCCCTAGTGGCCTTCCCACTCACAACCTCACCTTTTCCTTGTGCCCTTCACGTACAAATGTCTCCTTGAGAGGTGTGGTGCACTTTTGAGAAGGTGTTTTCTTCTTGCTTGTGCTTGGGCAAACCCAAGTCCTTCTTGATTGTGTTGGCTCAATACATCGTTAAGGTTCTTTTGTCCTTGAGCACATGTCATTAGTCCTCTCTCAAGTTGTGCCTTTAGAAAGCGATTTTCCTCAAGAATAGATGCTAGGTCGCCACTAGAGTTAGTAGTACAATCATCAACATTGATAATGGGTGAAGAGTAAGCCTTGGCTAGAGTTTCAAGATAAGTAAGTTTAAGCATATCAAAACTCTTTGTAAGAAAGGTGAGCTCCTCTTCCTTAGTCTTGAGGGACACGGATAAAAGCTCACAATCCTTAGAGAGAGAAGCATGTGATTCCACAAGCTTACTTTTATCATTCATCAACTCCTTGCAAGAGGACTTGCCCTTTTTCAAGGAGGCAAGTTCTTTAGCATGAACATCAATGTTTGCACCAATTTTTAAGCATAGTTCATCATTTCGTGCTTTCTCATATTGGACTTTTCGCTCAAGGATTTCATATTTTTCCTTTTCCTCGATGATGAGGGTTTTGAGTTCCTTAATGGTGATGGTGTGCTTACTCACCATCTCCATAAGCATAGGAAACATAGTGAGCTTCTTTCCTTTTAAGGGAGCACGTGAAATTATTTAGTTTAGCAAGCATAGGATCATCTATATCATCATCATCATAATTATCCTCCGCATCAAGATACTCGTCACAAGGAGTAGACGGAGTGAAAAGAGGAGGATTTGAACATGGGGCTACCTTGACATTGTCATGAGAGTTTTGGTCCTCTCCATCTTCTACCACGACCTTTGCCATTAAGCACTTGTGAGCGTTGCCCTCATAATCTTTCATGTAGTTGTAGGTGACAACATCACCACTCTTGTTGACTAGCCTCAAGGTGTTTTGAGAATCTTGAGCTACTCCAACAACACCACCAACATCATCCGGATCAGATTCTTCATGGGCAAACATTGTTTTCCCATCTCTCTTCTTGAGCTTGGAGTTCAAAGGATTTGGCAACTTATTCTTAGGAAAGGTCTTGGGAAACCTCGATTTATCTTCTCTCTTCTTATAAGGGCAATCGTTGGAGAAGTGGTTGGTTTCTTCACAGTTGTAACACTTTTCTCACTTTCTTCTTCTGGAATCTTCCCCTGAATTTTCCAGCGCTAAACTTCTTGACAAAGAGGGCAATGTCTTCATATGAAGGGCTCTCATCAAAGTCAATCTCATCACCATCTTCATCATCATCATCTTGTTCTTCTTCTTCACTTTGCTCTTCCTCACATACATGCTTGGCCTTCAAAGCAAGATTGATCTTTGATGTTGAGGTACCATGCATGGCAAGATGTTTTGTAGCATTTGCCTTGGATTCTTCGAATAGTTGAAAAGTGGATATGAATTCATCTAGAGTCATTTCCTTGAATCCATGGTGTTGCCTTATGTCCCACACCATTTGGTGATGATACAGAGCAAGAGCATGAAGCAATTTGTCCACGAGAAATCGCTTAGTCAAGTTGAATCCATCTTGTGTCTTGTCACAGTCACAAGACTCAATGTCAGCGGTGAGAGTCATGAGACGCTCAAGGAGTTGCTTGGGGGATTCACCTTTCTCCATACAAAATTTTTGCAATTGACCCTTGGCAATTTCATATTGAGCTAGCCGGAGAGTGTAGGTACCGGTCTTGGTCCTCACAATACTATCCCATAACTCCTTGGCACTTGTGATGTGTATGTAAGGTCTCCTTTGCTTATCATTCATTCCTTTCCTTATGCACATGATTGCGGTGTCGTTGAGATGCTTGTCATATGTCTCTCTTGGAGTGAAATTCTTTGGGCCGACAGGGTTGTAGCCATGATCCAAGATGACCAACATTTCGTCATTGGCGTACCTAAGATGGTCCTGCATACCAACTCTCCACAAAGAAAAATTGGAACTTTCATCAAGCAAAGGAGGTTTTCCTCCAGGATTATACTTAGGTTTCTCTACTTGAGGTCTTGCATAAAGCCATGGAACACTAGAGTGATCATTGCTAGGAGGTTGTTGGCCAAGTGAAGGAGTAGGTGTAGTTAACCTCGAGGCTGCACCACCCGAAAGTGGTGCGAGCATCTTGGTTAATATGGCTGGCCTCATTTGGACCAAGGCCTCAAGAGAAGCATCATGCTCCTCCTTTTGCTTAGCAAGGGACCGTTCCAGATCCTCAGAAGTGAAGGACTTGGCTTCCGAAGAAGCCGTGCCCTTCTCCTTCAGATCTGCAACAATGGGAGTCCCATCGGGGTTCATCTTGCTCTAGGGTGGTTAAGCCACAAGAATAGAGCATGAGGCTATGATACCAATTGAAAAGGATCGAGATGGACCTAGAGGGGGTTGAATAGGCACAATTACAAATTTTAATTCTTACTTTGCAATTTTAGGCTATAATGGGGAATATGAAGGTGAACCTAACAATTGCAAAGATGATACAATGAGCTTAGCAAGGTGACCAAGTATTACAAGAATATGAATAAGCAAGAACAGTATGTAACAAGTAAAGATAAAGAGACAAGTAACCACAAGTAGGGAGCTAGGGTTAGGAATAACCGCAACTCCAAGAGACAAGGATGTATGTCGATGTTCACTTCCTTGGAGGGAAGCTATGTCATCGTTTAGAGAGGTGGATGCTACCACGAAGGCACACCAACGCCACGAAGGCTCACCCTATTCTCTCTTTGAGATATCACCATGAAGGCGATTCTCAACCACTAGTGGTAGACCTTGGGGTGGTCTCCAAACCCTCACAAACTTTCCAGGGGTAATCACAATGGTCGATTCCTCTTCGAAGAACTCCTACCGCCTAGGAGTCTCCAACCTCGAAGAGTAACAAGAACGATGGGGAAAAGATCAAGACTTTCTAAAATCATGAATTCCTTTAGTGCAAAGAAGGGGAAGGAGTGGATCTATCACTTGATTGGACAACTTCTCACAAATGCTCTCAAATCCCTTCAGAATCTAAGATTTGGTGTGAGTGAGAGAGAGAGAGAGAGTGAGTGTGTGTGTGTGTGTGTGTGAAATGCGTTCTAGGGTTTGCTCAAAGTGAATGGTCAACCCTTTCCCGTGGAAGAAGAAGGCTATATATAGTTTTGGAGCAAATATGGTCGTTGTAGTGTAAGTGACAGGGGTAGGCCGGACATCCGGCACAGTGAGGCGCCTATGTAATAAACTAGAGAGCAGTGAACAAATCAAAGAGGCCGGACATCCGGGTGGACCCAAACATCCCACGCACCAGTGAGGTATCGGACATCCGACAGTGGGTGGACATCTGGCCCGAGCAGACAATAGGAACGATGAGGCTTCTGTAAAGAGGTTGGATTTTCGGGGAGCCCCCGGACATCCGGGGCTATGAGGGAAGCCCGGACATCAGGCATCGGGGCTGGACATCCGGCAGCCCAGACTCAGCATAAGAGCACATTCTATGCTTGGGGCCAGATTTCCGGCAAGGACCTCGGACATCCGGCAGGCCACAGGCCAGAAACACATGAAAGAGGGATAGAGTGAGTGTATGAGGTGATAGTTGATCCTACCAGTGATCGAAACTACTTGGGCATATTTAGAAGGTGTAGAAAGGTAGGGAAACATAATGACTTGAGCAAATCTCATGCTAATCCTATCGATCCCCTCTTAATAGTGCGGGATCCCTATACTCAAGAATAAACCAACAAAAAGAGTCGTTGATGTAATGTTCCTTCTTCATTGAGTTGCATCAATCTCATACATCCATGATCCACACACGTGTATCATCCGGGAGCTAACACCTGAGATTTACTTGATACACATAGTTAGTCCCCTACATGTATATTGTCATCAACATCAAACTATGATGTAAGGGCATGATTTCACTTTCAGTTGAGGGTATGTACCAGTAGCAATGTGTTTGATCTCTCTCTCTCTCTCGTGTTCTTGATCCGGCATGATCTTGATGTAACCATGGGCTTTCTTAATATAGTCAGATCATATGGTGTTTTTCCCTCTCTATCTTGTTGTGATGAATTGAGTCTTGCTCTTTGTGGTTCCGTTATGTTGGATTGAATATTTTGGGTTTAAGAACACTTGATGTATGTCGTGCATGTGGATTCCCGTGGTGACAATGGGGTATTCTGTTGAGTTACTTGATGTATGTTTTGGTATTCAACTTGAGGATTTCCATGACATTTGGGTAATCTAAGCATAGGGGTTGATACATGTTTTCGTCCTAGATTCTCCAATAGAAACTTTGGAGTGATTCTTTATCTCACACTGAGGGATTGTTATAGGATTCAATTATGTTAGCACTGTTGAGAAATTGCACTAGTGAAAGTATGAATCCTAGGCCTTGTTTCCAAGCATTACAATAATGTTTGTGCTCCATTTTATCACTTGCTAACTTGCTTTTTTATATTCTCATATTACAAAAACCTATATCTACTATCCATACTACACTTGTATCACCATCTCTTCGCCGAACTAGTGCACCTATACATTTTACCATTGTATTGAGTGTGTTGGGGACACAAGAGATTTCTTATATTTGTTTGCAGGGTTGTTTGAGAGAGACCATCTTCATCCTACACCTCCCACGGATTGATAAACCTTAGGTCATCCACTTGAGAGAAATTTGTTGTTGTCCTACAAAACTCTCCGCTTGGAGGCCCAACAGGGTCTACAAGAATAAAGTTGTGTAGTAGACACCACTAGCACGCACAGTTGACAATGAAATACCAAGAAATAACACATGTCATAGTATTACATCGTTGATCCAGTCTTTAATATATTACATGCCTAGTAGCTCATGGGCTAGCTTACAATGCAATCATGTAGCAGAAATAATACTCTAGTCTTGTGATTCCCATCCACACACACACGCAACAGTTGAGTATAGTGATACGTCTCCATCGTATCTACTTTTCCTAACTCTTTTGCCCTTGTTTTGGACTCTAATTTGCATGATTTGAATGGAACTAACATGGACTGACGCTTTTTTCAGCAGAATTGCCATGGTGTTATTTTTGTGCAGAAATAAAAGTTCTTGGAATGACCTGAAACTTCACGGAGAATATTTTTGGAATAAATAAAACATATTGACGGAAGAATCAACAAAGGGGGACCCACCAGCTATCCACAACGGTGGAGGGCGTGCCCATCCCCCAAGGGCGCGCCCCCTGCCTTGTGGGTCCCCTAGACCTCCACCGACCTCAACTCCAACTCCATATATTCACGTTCGGGGAGAAAAAAACAGAGAGAAGGACTCATCGCATTTTACCATACGGAGCCGCCGCCGCCTCCTGTTCTTCATCGGGAGGGAAGATCTAGAGTCCGTTCAGGGCTCCGGAGAGGGGAATCCGTCGTTGTCGTCATCATCAACCATCCTCCATCACCAATTTCATGATGCTCACCGCCGTGCGTGAGTAATTCCATCATAGGCTTGCTGGACGGTGATGGGTTGGATGAGATTTATCATGTAATCGAGTTAGTTTTGTTAGGGTTTGATCCCTAGTATCCACTATGTTCTGAGATTGATGTTACTATTACTTTGCTATGCTTAATGCTTGTCACTAGGGCCCGAGTGCCATGAATTCATATCTGAACCCTTTATGTTTCCATGAATATATGTGTGTTCTTGATCCGATCTTGCAAGTTGTAGTCACCTACTACGTGTTATGATTCGGCAACCCCGGAGTGACAATACTCGGGACACTTCCCGATGATCACCGTAGTTTGAGGAGTTCATGTATTCACTAAGTGCTAATGCTTTGGTCCGGTTCTCTATTAAAAGGAGGTCTTAATATCCCTTAGTTTCCATTAGGATCCCGTTGCCACGAGAGGGTAGGACAAAAGATGCCATGCAAGTTCTTTTCCATAAGCACGTATGACTATATTCGGAATACATGCCTACATTATATTGATGAATTGGAGCTAGTTCTGTGTCACCCTAGGTTATAACTGTTGCATGATGAATGTCATCCGACATAATTATCCATCATTGATCCATTGCCTATGAGATTTTCACATACTGATCTTTGCTAAGTTACTTTGTCGTTGACATTGTTATGATTGCTATAAAACTGTTATTGTTACTTTTGCCACTGTTACCGTTACTTCCATACTACTTTGCTACTAAATACTTTGCTGCAGATATTAAGTCTTTCAGGTGTGGTTAAATTGACAACTCAGCTGCTAATACTGGAGAATATTCTTTGGCTCCCCTTGTGTCGAATCAATAAATTTGGGTTGAATACTCTACCCTCAAAAACTGTTGTGATCCCATATACTTGTTGGTTATCATATAGCGTCATAACCCTACTTCGTATCTCTCTTTCAATATGGAAAATCCTGCAACATGATACATTGCAGTCACAAGGGTCAATACTTTGAATGTATTGGCAAGTAACAGTAGTCTGAATTATAGTTTGTTTAGAAAGTCAAATTCAGGTTGAACTACTTAGCCATCGGGAACATATGTTCCACTGCCCAAAGTATTTGCCCTTTTAGGGTCACTATTCGTTCCCTTTTACCAAACGCATGGCTAACCAATGCCAACACATGACCTTGCGAACAAATGACTTTGCCAACTCATGGTCCACATCATCCAAGTCGGGAACGCCCCCCTATGTAGGTTAGTTAGATATCGAATGAATGTATTCATCAAAACATCATTTCAATCTAGGATCATGAGAAAAATTGTGCATGGAGCTCGGGAGCTCAACATCAACATTGCTCTTGCACTGCTGTGTTGAAAATATGAAAGCTGGAATCATTTGCGTCAGGCCCGCCTCCTCAAACACTGTTTCACCGATCCCTTAGGTTGGATTGTGTGAAATTGAGTCTACAACAAACCTGTAAAATTTCATTGCGGTCCAACGGTGGGATCTCCGGCAATCTGTGAAATAGAAAGGCATTGTCGGATCTGAGTGAAAATCCACACGAGTTCAAAAGAAAGATTCTGATACGTCTCCAACGTATCTATAACTTTTATTGTTTCATACTATTATATTATCAATCTTGGATACTTTATATGAAATTTATATCATTTTGGGGGACTAACCTATTTACTCGGTGCCTAGTGCTAGTTGTTGTTTTCTGCTTGTTTTTAGTTTTACAAAAAATCTGAACCAAACTGAGTCCAAATGCTACAAAACTTTTTGATGATTTTTCTCTGGACATAAGAAACCCTAGAAGCTTCGAGGGGGGACCAGAAGACCTATGAGGAGACGGCAAGGCAACAGGACACGCCTTGATGCCTTGTGGCCCCCTCGTGGCTCTCTCTGACCTAATTCCAGCGCTATAAATTCTCAAATATTCAAAAAACCCAAGAGAGCCAGATGAAACAATTTTTCCGCCGCCGCAACCTTCTATTCTTCCGCGATCCCATCAGTAGGCCTTTTCTCGTACTCTGTGGAGGGGGAATCGATCACGGAGGACTTCTACATCAACATTTCTGCACCTCTGATGATGTGTGAGTAGTTTACCACAAACCTAGGGGTCCACGGTGATTAACTAGATCTCTCTTTGATCTTCAATACAATGTTCTCCTTGGAGTTCTATTCGATGTAATTTTCTTTTACGGTGTATTTGTTGGGATCCGATGAACTGTGGGTTTATGATCAGATTATTCATTGAAAGTAACTAAGTCTTTTCTAGACTTTATTATGCATGATTATTATAGATTTATATTATCTATCCATTTCGTTTTGCCTATTAGATTGATTTATCTTCAGCGGGAGAGGTGCTTTGTAGTGTGTTCAATCTTGCGTTGTCCTCACCTCATGACAGAAGGGGTAGCGAAGCATGTATTTGTACTGTTGCCACTAAGGGCAAAACGATGGGGTTTAATCATATTGCTTGGTTTTATTCTATCTAGATTATGACATCTTGCTTGCGTTACTCTGTTCATCATGAGCTTAATACCATAGATGCATGCTTCGGTCTAAGATTTAATATTTCAGTTCTTACCACATCCTTCATTTTAGTATTCAGATGGCGTTGATGATCAACAACTAATTTAGCATCAGGCTTCATATTAATCTTGTGCTGGCATAAATCGGACCAATGCCCTTAAGATCATCAAGAGTATATCCAATAGCAGCACGATGGTTCCTCGGAGTTTTAAGTAATCTCTTTTCTTCATGCTCTGAAAGGTTTGCATTGACAATAACAGGATATATCTTCTTTTCATCAAGATAAGCACACTTTAATGTATCAGGCAATTTCTTTAATTCAAACACAAAATCACTCTTAGGTGGGAGAGGATCTTCCAAAGTTTCAACAGGCAAATTGTGTTTAAGGATGTGTGCTTTTTAAAAGAATAATTCATCTATTTCATTTCTTTCATTCATATACATATTATTTTCTTAGTCTACCAGATATTGTTCTAAAGGATCGGTAGGAGAAACTGTAATAGAAGCAAGACCAATAATTTCATCTTTACTAGACAATTCTTTATCATGGGGTTGTCTATGAAACTTAGTAGGTTGAACTATCTACGGTAACCAATGTTGCTCTCTCCACCACTGCACATACTCTGTCCACGGTTTAATTACATAATTTAAACAAGGTTGTTCGTTCTGCCAATATATTAATATCAAGCTTTTGTTGGTCAATACAATACAGAAGCCTTGGTAGCAATGACATTGTTTTAAGCGGGGGTAAATCGGTAACCAAGCATAAAATACACACATCACAGCTGAGTTCATATACATAATACATGCATCTGCAGAAACGGAAAACAAAATCCTGGGTTCAACTATACCCTTCTTTTACCTTCTCATTAGAAGTAAACAGTGTAGTTTTTGAAGAGCTGAAACTGGCTACTCAGCTTTCCAAGATGACAATGGAGGGGTCTCAGACTCCTTCCAAGTACTAGCCATTGGAGGGTACCTGTCACCCTGAACATCACCTGCAGCCGCGTAAGATTCGAGTTCAGCCATTTCCTCTGGTGTGAGCTTCACAGCTAATGCTCCCACATTTTGGTTGAAATTATCGATTTTTGTTGTGCCAGGTATGGGGCAGACATCGCTACCCTGGTGGTGAACCCAAGCCAAGGCAAGTTGTGATGGTGTGCATCCTTTTCTTGTCGCCATCGCGTCAACACGCTCAAATATCTGGGCATTCTTCTCGAGACTCTCTGGTTGAAATCTAGGTAAATTCTGTAGAAGTATAAAGTTAATCAGTACAAGATCAAACTGGTAGTACAAGTTCCACTTTCATTTTATAGCAGAAATGGACAAGTCTTGTATGTACACTCATGCCAGTTCACAAAAAAACTGTGATTTTAGACAACGATATGGTCCTCGCAGCATTTTTATTATAGTATACTTTGTTACCAGTAGCTTGACAAGTTCAAATGCTAGTTGACAAAAATTGTCAAATTTGCATGAACAGTCAAAGCGGCATTTCCCCCCTCTCTGGTATGACCATTTATCGGGGCTCACCAGTAAGGCCGGTAACTGACCGATAACCAAAAATACCGGCCAGTTACCAAAACTTTCGGCACAACACAAGGCCAGCAATAGAGTAACAGCTACTGCCCCCAGGGAAAATGACAGATAGGGAGGCAGAAGTGCTAAGGAGCAGGGAACAAAAGAGCAATCATCGGAGTGACAGAGTACAAGAGCGGACACACTGTAATACCAGGTAGTAGACTACTAATATTTGTCACACAGCGTTGCATCACGAATAACTAGAGTAAATTGATTACATGAGGTAACCTTAAAGGGAGACAACACTACCCGGAAAGTGTGTATCACAACAAATGATGTGCTAGTGCTCCTAGAGAGTAGAGAATAGACCGTGAATCAATGCAAGCATGGTAATTGCTGTGGTACCTTTGCAAAGAGGTGAAACAGGTTCAATTTATCATTGGTACCCAATATTTTGAGGGATACCTAAACTACCCCCAAGGTGGAAATAATAAGGTACTAAATGTTGAAATATATTGTCCACCATGCACCATCAGTTCAGACTTTGTATGAACTGGTTGGTTCGTGAATTCAATATGGTATCGGAGCCAAGAGGTTGCAAGTTCAAGGCCTGACAAACACACTTTTGAATAAAAATAATTGCAGCCTACACTGATCCCATGTCTAAGGCTAGGAGCAGGCTAGACGTGAGGGGGTGTTGAAATATAATGTTCACCCTTCTGCATTATTTCGGACTTCTAGATGAACTCCTTGTGCATGAGATCAATACAAAACACAGCGACAAGATTTTTCAAAATCTGGAGAATATCGTAGATGTTGATTGTGGACTTGCAAATTCTGAAAAACAGTGCCCGTTTGTACATCGTAAATAAATAAATAGGGTGTGAAACAACACCCATCGTAATAACTAATTTATTTTTCATATATACCACAAAATAACATATTTTCGTCTAAAATTTGCAGGCTTGCTAGTTGCTATTCGTCTAATAATAGACACCCAAGAATTTCTTTTCAAAAATTTCAATCACAGAAGTGCGCCGTTTGAACTTATTGAAAAAAATATTCATTTCTTATAAGGGCAATATGTCCATTTTACCATGGTCACCCCTATTTGACATCTTTGCAATGGTACCATAGGAATTACCGTGTTTGAAGTGATACATTAACAATTACCTTTGTAGTGGTACATCGACAATTTATCGGGTAAGATATCAGTACCACAAGTATTGGAGTTTGACTAGATATATGTCCAAAACAACTAGTTTTTGCAAGGCAATGCTTTAAAAAAGTTTCCATAGGATCAAGGGAATGAGGATCATTCCCATCATGCATAAGCATAATATTTGGATCGTTGCACATTTAGAAATCTCATGACAATGAAGAACTAAGTTGCAACCACAATGTCATGGGAAGTCACCTTGCGGAAGTCCTGGTCTGATAGTGAGTCAACCAATTTTGCTCCTTTAGAGAAGAATCCTCTACCAAGTGGGCTGTAAGCAACAATTCCAATTCCAAGTTCTCTGGAATTTACAAGTAAAATGGTTATGATAAAATAAAGCGCATGACTTTTCAGCAAACAAAATGCCCTGGATCCCTGGTTTTTGTATAATACCTGCAAGTTGGAATTATGTCTTCTTCGACATCTCTAGACCACAGTGACCATTCCATCTGAACTGCAGTGATAGGATGAACAGCATGAGCCCTCCTGATTGTTGATGCGGATGCTTCAGATAATCCGATGTATTTTATTTTTCCTTCTTCGACAAGCTTCTTGAGTTCTCCAACCTAATAAGGTGGCAAGTAAATTTAGTTGGCAACATAAAAAAAAGGCATGGCTCACATCAAATAACAACATAACAAATTTGAACATAAGGACGAGTCCGACAGTTGTGTGTACAGATAAAGGACATCCATAAGCCCATAAGACACCAACCGTCCGGTGAACCAGCCTCCACCAACCATCTCTCTGTTCTAAGAAATTTGACTTCTCTCACTAGCAGTCTTCACTCTCCATTTGTATGTACGTATCCACTATATATATCACTAAGCTCCTTAGGATTGAAGGCCTCTCATTTAATTGAGGTCACCAATTTAGAATCGGAAATGTTAACACCCACACGTGTGGGCGTTTGCATCTCGCCCACACGCGTGGATCTGCGTCCGTTCGTGAGCGCACGAATCTTGGCATGTTTCTAGTGACACGTAGGATTGGCCTGGTGTGTGGGCATTCATCCGGTCACCCACACGGTCGTTTCACCGCACGGGAGGGGCTGGTGTGTGGGCGTTCAGCAGTTTGCCCACACGCCACTTTCCACGCACGCACAAGGGCTAGTGTGTGGGCATTTGCCATCTCGCCCACACGCCCGTCTCCTCTCCCACACCCAAGCTGCTAGTTGCCTTGTGTTTTGCATTGCACATGGCAACTGCCCTAGTGTGCTTTATAAGCAGGTGGCAACTCTCTTTTTTACCCGAGTTGCCATGTGTTTTGCAGGGTACACGGCAACTGCCTAGTGTGCACGTAAGCAGATGGCAACTCTCTTTTACCGAGTTGCTATGTGTTTTTGCATGGTACAAGGCAACTGCCCTAGCGTGCACGTAAGCAGATGGGCAACTCTTCCTTTTACATGGCAATTGCCCTAGCATACTTGTGAGCACATGGCAACTCTCTCAACTGCCTAGTGTTAGTATGTGGCAACTCCTAAAGTTTTGAAACCATGGCAACTACAATAGACCAGACCATACATGGCAACTACAGTTGAGCAACCATGGCAACTGCGGTTGTCCGACATGGCAACCGTAGTTCAGTGACATGGCAACTGCAGTTAAACGAACATGGACGAGGGTCTGGACCATGGCAACTGCGGGCACGCGGTGACTGCCACGCGTGGCGTGCGGGACCACGAGGTACGAGGCCTGACATACGGGGCGTGTGGGCGTTATCTACTTCGCCCACACGCACGCGTGTGAGAGGGATCGGGAGGGGGAAAAAGAGGTGTGTGGGCATTACTTGTTTTGCCCACACGTAGGTGTGTGGGTTGTTCCTCTTATACACCACACAAAATGTGTGGGCAGACACCCTAACGCCCACACATGTGACACTTATCGGCGTCCCTGGGTCACCAATTTTGACTGGGTCAACAATCTCTCACTCAATTATTTTAATTCGCTAGGCTTTCTAATTTTGGAGCTCTCTTATTTTATTGAGAAATTCAATACTGGATTTGGTTCATGATTTTCACTGGATCAATAATTTTTCAATCAATCAGAAGCAACTGGCCTATAAAAACATATCAATCCCAGGCACCCTCTCATCGCCTAGAAAAAAGAAGCATCAATATAATACATGCAGCCGCATAAAATTTCGCCACATAAGTATGAGTTGATTAGCAGACAACACAAAATCACACCGCAAAAGAACACACCAAAACAGCATATTATTTTAACATATAATGATGCTAGCCAACTCGTCTCCTCGGCTGTACCTCGATTTGCTTCGGTCTGGACCGTTGGCCGTTGGTCAAACTGTTTTTGTGTTGGTTGACGTTGGATCTTCATTGGTTCTCGTTTTGACCATGCGGTGAGTTCTCGGCAGACCATGACCTGTGGGCTCGGTCTCTCAGCCGATTGGCTGGGTGAGCCTTTTTCCCGCATGCGTGCGTCGTGGGCGCTACACGTGATTTACGCGATATGCATCCCGCTCGCCCCTGTGGTTCGCTCGTCGGTGACATTGCAGGTGGGGCTGGCTTCTCCTTGGTCCCGCGCGTCATTGTCCTGCCTCTTGCTTTTATGTGTGCGCGTGGCCTCCCGCGTTTGGATTGGCTCGTGTCGCGTATGGAGCGAGGAGGGACGCCATCGCCATGCCGCGTCGCGTCGTGAGCCATACTGGTGGCTTCTTTTTCTTCTGACTCGTCTGTTACCTTTTCCTGTGTCGCTTTGACCCGTCGCCCACCTGTCTCGTCATCCCTCTCGTCGTCCTCTCTGAGGCATAGCCCTCTTCGTCCGCCCCAGGCCCAGGCGATGGGGGCGCCGCCCTGGTTGCGAGGAAGCCGCTGGAGGAAGATCTCAACTAGACATTATCGACCAGAAGGAAGGAGAAGGATTCGATCTGCAGAAGAGAGATAGAAGATGAGAGGGGGAGAGGGAAGGAAGGAGAAGGATTCTATCTACAAGAGAGAGAGAGAAGATGAGAGGGAAAGAAAGATGGAAGGAGAGGAGGGAGAAAGAGAGAGGAAAGATGGGAGGGAGGCGCGACAGCGGACGTGAGAGGGTCAACGGTCGGCGTTGGCCTGCCCCGGCGAGGTAGGGCGCGACCTGAAGGTTGGTGGTGGCTCGATCCGCTCCTGAATCAGGACCTACGAGGAGGGTGGGGCTCGGGCGCGAGGCACGGCAGGCTGCGCTCCACCTCTTCCTTGAGGAGCATGTGCAGTGGGCGGATGGCAGCTCGCGCGGTGGTGCCGGGGCCTCAACAGGTGCACAATGGGGACTCCATGCATCTCCTGCGCACCGCAACCCTCCCCTTCCCGGCACAGCAGAAACAAGGATGCCGAAGCGGTTCAGGTTTGCCTTCACCTCCTCATCTGCAGCTTCATTCAGGCATGTATATTAAATTGGTAGGTATTCCAGGGATTTAGCTTATCTATGGACTACACCTACATGGAGAAGTTTTTCATGTACACATATCACTGAAAGTGGAATATATATATTCCAAATGCCAACACAACCATAGTCCAGTATGCAGAACTATTTGCACCCACGCAGTTATATCAGTTGGTTTTAGTTCTGAGATTTTTTTTATTTTGCCTTTTTTGCAAAAAAAATTGGATGTATGAAATCTGAGATTTGTACAGTGCATTTCTTTTCTTTCCATCTGCAGTTGCGACGAAGAGTAGGAAGATCGGGCGGATAGGGTTTCACATACCTCTTCTACACTTACAAGTCTTCCTTTCCAGGATTGCCATGGTGAGCTGTTGTTGTAGACTGTAGTGCTTTATAATTTTTTTTGTCCCTTTGCTAAACTTTGTTCTCTTATTCCGATGCTATGATTTGTGATGGCTAGATGAGATTTGTGGTGAAAAGTTTCCTTTCTTTTGTTTACCTACAGATCTTGAATGCACGATTGATGATTTTGTTTGATAGGTTAGAAATCTAAATAGTAAACATTTTAGCTTACTTACAATGTTGTTTGATCAATTGCTTTGCGGCAGGCTCACTGATGGAGTATGCCTAATCTTGGACTCAATTTATTGCCTGGTGTTGGTGTGTTTCTTTTATTCTATTTAGGAGGGTTCTAAGCTATTAAGGGAAACATACAATTTATCAGTTTGAGGCCTGCTTCAGTCTGTGTGCTGCTGCAGGGGGCTTTGGGGATGGTGGCCTTGATATTCCGCACAGTGACAAGAGATTTGTTGGCTTCAAGAAGGATGAGAAGCAGCTGGACACTGAGATTCACCGCAACTACATTTATGAAGATCATGTTGCAGACTACATGAAGGTGAGTTGGATCCATTGTCCTTGTGGTATTATTATAATGCCATTTCTTCATTCCCCTGGGCTATCGTTGTTGTGTTTGTGAATTCTTTTTGAAAGATATCTGAGCCTGATTCATCCATATAAAAGAATCCTAAAATAGTGTACTTTGTTCTTATTTCTGAACAGGTTACTGAATCTTATTTTAACTTCTGCCCTACCGTTATTTCAGTCAATAGCTGATGCGGTACCTGAGAAGTAACAATTTCACTTTAGTGAGTACATCAAGAAGGGGATTGCGGCTGATGACATGGAAGAACTGCACAAGAAGGTAAATGCTACCATTTGTGCTGATCCTACCATGGCAAAATCAACCAAGGAACCTCTGAAGACGCACAAGAGGTAGATGTATCTTGCTGTTTATTAAAGTCAGACAACTTATTTCAGCACTTTCATTGGATTGCAAGTTAACGGAATCGTTCGCTGCAGGTATAATCTCAAGAAGCGTTGAGGTAGGTGACACAGCTTGCCATGTATGTGATGTTGCAGCTCAAAATTAAGATGTTGTCAATCCAATAAGAGAAGCCAAGGAGCTATTGGCGATCGTGTGGTGCGTACTGGATCATGAAGTTTATCTGTATGTGGTAATGGGGGTATCAATGTTTTCTCATACTCATGTAGTTCATTCACTCCTAAACTGTATGTTCTTCTTTTGTTAAAACCTTGGAAGTATTAAGATGTTAGGCTAAATAAATTCCTTCATAATGAATAATAGAAAAGTTTTGCTATGCAATAAGATACAGTTGCATGCAAAAAATAATCTTGTCTTATATAGTTATATATCAAAACTATGGATTTGGTATGCACTTCTTGTGATCATTAGTGTTCACTGATTTCCTTCGGATTTTCTTGGATACCTGCGACATCGTGGTGTCGGACGCGACGGACGCTGCCAGGTCCGCGCCCACATCGTGCTCAGGGAGCCTGACCTCTTTAGTCGTGTTCTCCATCTTGCAGCACATGATGAACTACACTGTAGAGTTCAGCTGTGTTTCCCCTGTTTTCTTCTGCTACAAGAGTTCTAATGATATGTACTATTTGGCTGCAAATTTATGTTGTTTGCATCACCATATGGATAGTCGTAACAAATGAAGAGATTTCAGAGAGTTTCACAATCTGACTCGAGTCACAGGCTATAGGTTAACTTTAATTGAATGGTAGTATGGGAGTAATAATTTCTGAAATCTAGAAATGATCTTGTTGCTCATATAGATCTTTCTGGTAATCTGATCTACCTTTGCTGTATTAGTGGTGTTGGGTTAAAAATCAACAGTGGTGTTTAAAAAAGCTAAAGGTGACTGTTGTAGTTACTGGGATCCTCCAAGTGGATCATTATAATGATGAGAAAACATACCCAAAAAAACATAAAATGGATTAAAAGGAAACCCACTTTCTAGGATTGTGGGCTGAAGACAGAATGGATGCAGGCTTTGTCTCGAAGAGATTATCTGACAAGAATGAATTAGTCATCAACAGTTGAGGCGCAGCGTACCATCTTACTTGCTCCACCTCCGGACTATGTTATTCTCTTCTTTTTCTCCTTCGTTGTTGTGTCGCTTGACTGCATCTTTATTAGTTCAAACTCATGCTTGTTTTAGCTAGGATGAATTTAGGAATGGTTGCCTTTTCATGGTACAGTTGAGCTGATGTTGAGTATGTGTTTGTGTGTAACGGTTCATTTCCTCCTTTTCTTTCTGCAACATTTCGTGAACTTGCTTATAAAAAGATTCATCACATAGGCGTTTAGCTTGATTGTTCCGCGTACCATGAGAACCAGCATGACTTTGGATATATGTTTCTGCAGGTTTCAGAATGTATCCAAGATTGCAGGGAAGTTAATTACACCATATGTGGAAGATGGGCTGTGGAAGATGGACATAGCCCCTCAGGTAATTTCACTTTGTCCTGGATTAATAACAGATTACTAATTTGTTTGTTTAAATAGGGCAGGTTATTTACGGAAGTATTTTCTATGCCGAACTGGTTAGCATTAATTCTAGACCATTTACTATTGACTCGATAATTTACATGTTGGCAAGGACTTATTCCTGCAACCTGGTCATAATTGCTCGGCCAATTTCCCAACCCAAATCCAGAACCGCTTCATCTTTAGATCTTTACGTGCTTGATGAAATGCCTTAGTGATTAAGCTCTGCGCTTTGTCTTTCTTTGTTCTCCTGCTCACGGATTAACCGATGACTGCAAGGCCGAGAGAAGCATTAGGAACTGGTCCGCAGCGTCTTACAGTGTATGCGTACACACAATTCACTGCACTAACACTTATTGAATTGTTCATCTTCTTTCTCCTCTGTTTGTCACGAAGATTCTTCTATGACCACCTCTTTGAGGAGATCAACTAATCTTCGTGTCGCAGTTTTTGTTGAAACATTGATTAGGTGCTCCAAGAATGTATGTGAGCTTGACATTGTATTTAACTGCATCAAGGTACAATGATTCTCTTGGTTTGTATTTTATTCTGGATTTCACTGTCATAATAAATAAAGTCCAGAATAGCATTGGTGTTGTTTTATCTTAGCATGTACTCCCTCCGCTCCTAAATATAACTCATTTTAGAGATTTCAATAAGGACTACATACGAATGTATATAGACAAGCAAACACTTTTTCGTAGATTAGTTGCTTAGTTTCATATGTTGAACTGCGTTGTTGAGTGCAGTGCGTAGGCTCTTTATAAATTGCTAAGTAGGCGATCAACGCGGCACATGTGGGGGCTGTGAGAGCTGTGAATGGCATCGGTCTTGTCATACTTATGAGCAGGAGCACGGGCCACATTACTCCCCTCTGAGCAGCCGAGATGTTGACTGCTGCTTGAATCCTGAGATTGATTTCCACGTTGTAATGGAAGGAAGGCCTGTTTGAGTTCCTGTATGAAAGGATAAAGAAGAAGGGGCATGCTGTCATGGTAGTTGCTGAAGGCGTTGGTCAGGAGTTGATTACCCGGACCGATGACCAGAACCGAGAGCGAGCAGGGTGAGTATGTCAACATGTTGTTCCTTGACGTTGACCTTCTATAAAGTTTACATGCAACTCTCCTTCATGGTTAAAAAACCAATTTAAACGTTTTATTTCTTTGATGGTTACTCATTTCTCTTACCGTTGTTGTATCAAAACAATTGTATTTTTGTTGATGGCCGCTTGGGCTCATTTTCTAGGAGAATGAGATGTGGGATAAACTACTCTGAAATGCTTGATACCCTTCAAACAATTTATAAGCTAACTAATTTTGGCTGATGCTGCACATGATACAATTGTACTCTGTTGTTGCCATCTTGCCTTTTATGTGAGCTTAAACACACAATCAATTAAAATTTTACTAAGTTCATACCTTGCTCAAACACAGTTACTGAAAGAATGCAAATACTTTTAACGAGTACATGATTTTAAATGGGACTCCACACCATTTGGTGCAACGGGTCATGTTATACAAATATAATTTTTTGCCGCAATGGGCTATACAATTTTTTTAATTTGGATTTCGCAATGTGATAAACATATTTTCAATATAGCATGGTTTAACAAATGGGCTTTCTGACTATCAATATCGAATATGTCTTTACGAAATGAAATTATTTTCATCGACAACATGGCTTTAGCGGGTCACTGCGCCATTTGGCGCAACGGGTCAACTAGTATTAATAAAAAACACACTCCATCATCTTCCCCACTGATCAAACCAGATACTCCCTCCATTCCAAAGTATAAGGTGTATTAGTTTATTGAAAAGTCGAATTTCTTTAACTTTGAGCCAAAAATATGGACACCCCCAAAAACTAAATAAACAAAATATGAAGATTCATTTCATGATGAATCTATAAATCCAATTGATATTATGGATATTGATACATTTATACAAAAATGTGGTCAAACTTAAAGAGGTTTGACTTTTCAAAAAACTAATACACCTTATATTTTGAAATAGATGGAGTAAAAAAATATGAAAATCCAACAACATCAACAGTACAGGAAAGCGCGTCCAACCCTTCTAGTCCATAACCATAACCACAACAAATATAGAAACCACTCCAAAAACACAAACGGGATCACGACGTCCTCCTTCACTGACGGAGCGGTGGAGGACGGTAGCCCCGGAGACCGTGGGCGGCGGCACCACGATCCGAAGCTCCCTCCATCGGATCCACCGGCTAGCACTGAGAACCAGCCTCTGTCGGACTTCCGTATCACGGTGTGCGGAGGAGAGGAGAGGACAGGTGAGGCGGCGGTGTGAGGAGAGGAGAGAAGATGGGGTTGGTCGGCAAGCCAGCCTGCTTGATAAGGACATGGCTACTTTGGATACGACCAAAAATATTGCATACATGATGTTTGTGAGGTAATTTGTTATAAGAATTATGCAATAATTTATTTATGTTATCCGAAACAAAAATACTTCACCTATTTTTATTTCATGCCTAAATGCAGACTTGTTGAACACTTGTACGAACTACGTGTGAAGACAAGGGAAAAGAAAATGATTTGATGTTGTTCAAGAAGTACTCTCGCGTCACTTTTGGCCCAAGAGAAGATAGAGTGCAAGTCCCCCACATTCTGGACTCAGATTCGGACTGCACAGACATACCTGACTCAAAACGCCAACAACTTTTGCATCCGGACTCTTAATTGGGTGATTTTTTGTTGGCAAGTTTATTTTGTGCACTTTCCAACCCAATTGGATTCACCTTCAAATTTGTTCGGGGCGGGAGATATTGTCGAAACAGTCCGACGCTGCAGCAGAATCCGAGTCAAACTACAAGTCCAAAGGTGTTGCGTCACCTTCATTTGAGCCCATGGGCCTTGTACGACCTAGGGTTAGTTTTAGGCTGCCTTTGAAGGAAATATGCCCTAGAGGCAATAATAAAGTTGTTATTTTATATTTCCTTATTCATGATAAAGGTTTATTATTCTTGCTAAAATTGTATTGATCGAAACCTTAATACATGTGTGAATACATAAACAAACACCGTGTCCCTAGTGAGCCTCTACTAAACTAGCTCGTTGATCAAAGATGGTTAAGGTTTCCTAACCATGGACATGAGTTGTCATTTGATAACGGGATCATGTCATTAGGAGAATGATGTGATGGACAAGACCCATCCGTTAGCTTAGCATAATGATCGTTCAGTTTTATTGCTATTGTTTTCTTCATGTCAAATACATATTCCTTCAACTATGAGATTATGCAACTCCGGATACCGGAGGAATGCCTTGTGTGCTATCAAACGTCACAACGTAACTGGATGATTATAAAGATGCTCTACAGGTATCTCCGAAGGTGTTTGTTGAGTTGGCATAGATCGAGATTAGGATTTGTCACTCCAAGTATCGGAGAGGTATCTCTGGGCCCTCTCGGTAATACACATCATAAGTTTGCAAGCAAATGACTAAGGAGTTAGCCACGAGGTGATATGGAACGAGTAAAGAGACTTGCCGGTAACGAGATTGAACTAGGTATGAAGATACCGACGATCGAATCTCGGGCAAGTAACACACCGATGGACAAAAGAAATTACGTATGTTGTCATAACGGTTCGACCGATAAAGATCTTCGTAGAATATGTAGGAGCCAATATGGGCATCCAAGTTCCGCTATTGGTTATTGACCGAAGAGGTGTCTCGGTCATGTCTACATAGTTCTCGAACCCGTAGGGTCCGCACGCTTAACGTTCGATGACGATATAGTATTATATGAGTTATGTGATTTGGTGACCGAATGTTGTTTGGAGTCCCGGATGAGATCACGGACATGACGAGGTGTCTCGAAATGGTCGAGGGACGTCACCGAGTTGAACGTGTGCAGAACGCGGAGGTGTCGTGCGTTCGGTACTTGATCGGTTGAAGCGCAGAGAAGTTTGACTACATCAACTGCGTTGTGAAACGCTTCCGCTTACGGTCTACGAGGGTACGTACACACACTCTCTCCCTCGTTGCAATGCATCTCCATGGATAGATCATTGTGTGTGCGTAGAAATTTTTTTGTTTTCCATGCAGCGATTCCCAATAGCCTTGGGACGTCCTCTCAACTCCTTGGCCGCCACCCCTTGCTCCTATATAAGTAGATCAATCTAGTAGCTTTTTTCCTTGGGATTTGTTTAGTCAAAAGTTCGCCATTGCAACTTCGTGTACTTCGTTTGTGTCCAACGACCAGGCCAAGACCGCTTTCGGATCCCCACTTTTATCAATACTTCATATATATTTGCAATATTCATATTGTTTTATCATATTCTTGCTCGTTCTTCGATTGTTTGTAGGAATAGACCTTCGAAGTCAGGCTGATCATGCTTCCGGCATCGTCAGTAACCTCAGGAGATTGGTTTAGCAATTGTCAAGTCGCAACATCGTGCACGTTTGTAGTTGGATCGTGAAAGTCGTCTTCACCAAATCGATAGTTATCATCTCATTGAAAGATGGGACCCTCGCCTCTATCACTTCTTAAATAGCCGGGGCAAGCAGACTGACGCCCCTTCAGTGCGGCGCAGCGGCCGAAGTAGGTTTCTCGGTTGACACGTCAATGTGAATGCCGACGGAGTCAGCCCTCCGGTCACGTCCGTCTGCTGACATCAATTCGGGTAGGCGGTCGTCCGGTCTCATTCGCTCTGCATCCGCGCTGAGCGGCATGAAAATGCGCAGCGAGGTTTCTGGAGCAGAAGGTGCGGGAAGGGTTTTGGGTAGGCCCATGTAGACGGATGCAAACGTAGCACAGGTCCAGACGCCCGCAAACCTTCCCCGGGTTTGTTACCGATTTGTGGGATTTTGGACATCTGCACGCATCCACGCGCGTTTAAGGGACACCATTGGATGGCAAAATGTCCGGACAAGCCAGTCCGAACGTTTAGGGGAAGTTTGGTGATCAGCATTGGAGACACCAACCGTCCGGTGTGTTAAACATGTGTACATGTACGTAGGTCTGGGTTTCGTATGCAGTACCTGTAGTATCTGTCTCCCTCTATATGTACGTGTCTTAGGAGACAAGACACCGGTCGCACCCCTTGTACCTATATATATGTGCCTAGTGCACGATCAATCAATTATCGATGCACCAAATCATTCTCCACATGGTATCAGTTTTTTAGGTTTTCCTCTCGCTTCCGCCGCCGTCGCCGCCACCTAGTCACCGCCGTCTGCGCACCTCTCGCGCCGGCCGCCGCTCCTTCCTCTCCCTCCGCGAGCGCCTACCTAGCTGCTTCCGATCCCGATCGGACCCGCCCGCTAGCGCTGCTTCCTGCCTCTGTCAGCCTCGCTAACTGCCGCTGCTTCCCGATCCCGATCGCACCCACCACGCCAGCGCCCGCCCGCCCGATCGCTCGCGCCAGCGCCCTCCTGCCCGATCGCCCCGCCCGCTAGCGCTGCTTCCTGCCGCCAGCCTCGCCCGCCCGATCGCCCGCTAGCACTGCTTCCTGCCGCCAGCCTCGCTCGACTTCCCATGCCGCCATGACTTTGTCTGGCTCCTCTTCCTACAACCCCTTCGCCGGGCCGGACCCCGCTGACATCCGCGACATCAACATCCACGACCGCGTCCCCGTCGTCCTCAATGCCACCGACGCCACGTACTTCGCGTGGAAGGCGTATTTCTCGCTGCTCTTCCGCGAGAACAATCTCGTGGATCACGTTGACGGCTCCGTCGACTCCCGCGCCATGGTGGGCGACTCCGAGTGGACCACGATCGACGCCACGCTCATCCGGTGGTTCTTTACCACCATCTCAAAGGACCTGTTTCACACGGTCGTGAGCGATGGTGATGACGCTCGCGCCGTGTGGGTCAAGCTCAACGGTCTCTTCACCGACAACAAGCTTCAGCGCCGCGTTTTTTTGCAGCAAGAATTTTTTGACTGTCATAAGGATGATCAGTCTATCGATGACTACTGCCGCCGCCTGAAGACGTTGGCGGACGAGCTCCGTGACATCGGCGCCAAGGTTGATGACGACCTCCTCCTCAGCACGCTCACCGCCGGCCTCAACAAGGACTTCGGTAACGCCGCCTCCAACCTCTCCCTCATCATGGAGCCCTCCTTTCTCAAGTTTGTGGCATACTTGCGATTGGAGGAGCGTCGGATGAAGGGGGTCAAGAAGCGCGTGCAGCACCACGCCCTCGCCGACGGCACCTCGCATGGCACCCCACCACCGGCCACCCCTCCCGCGCCTGCGCCCCGCCACCAGTCGGCGCCCCCCGCGCCTCTGGGGTTCTACTCCCTCCCGCCCGCGCCCCCCGCTCCCTCCCAGCAGCCGCAGCAAGGTGGCAGGCGCCGCGGCAACCGCCGCGGGGGCGGGCGCAAACAGGCGCAAGGGGGGCTCCTCGTCAGCAGCAGCAGCAGCAGGTCACCCCGCCCTGGACTTACGGCACCAACCCGTGGATGGGCGTCGTACACGCGTACTCGATGCCGGTTCCGCGGGCTCCCGCTCCGAGCATCCTCGGGCCTCGTCCGGCGAGCCACCAGGCGCTCTTCACCGCGCAGAACGCCGCCCCCTACAGCGGCTACGGCGCCGCACCCGCGCCCGCGCCTCCCTACGGTGCCGCGCCGGCCTACGGAGGGTTTCTCCCTCCCCAGGTGCCACCGCCATGGGATCCGGCCCTCCTCGCTGCTCTGCACTCGGCTCCGTCACCAAGTAACTACGGTGGCGGAGGTGACTGGTACATGGACTCAGGCGCCACCGCTCACATGACTGCTCATCCCGGTAACCTCACGTCTTCCACTCCCGTTCATACTCCCACTCGCATCACCGTTGGTAGTGGTTCCTCCCTACCCATTACACATGTCGGTCATATGTCATTTCCCTCTACTTCTACTCCTGTCAATATGTCTAATGTTCTTGTGTCTCCTGACTTAGTCACTAATCTCGTTTCTGTTTGTCGCCTTGCTCGTGAGAATCCTATCACTGTTGAATTTGACGATATCGGTTTTTCTGTGAAGGAAGCCCGTACACGGACGGTAGTCCACCGATGTGACAGCCTGGACGACCTTTACCCGGTGCATCCCTCCGGCACCACCACCACCCGTCGTCCCGCCGCCTTCGCCGCTAGTGTCGATCTTTGGCATGCCCGCCTCGGTCATCCCAACTCCACCGTTATGCGTCAGATTCTTCAGAGTTTTTCTTTCTCGTGTAATAAGGTTGACGACCACATTTGTGAGGCTTGCCGTCTTGGCAAGCACGTTCGTCTTCCCTTTAGCGAGTCTACAAACATTTCCACCTTTCCGTTTCAGTTATTGCGTAGTGATGTTTGGACGTCGTCGGTTGCAAGCAACAGGGGCTACTTATACTATTTGGTGATATTGGATGATTTTTCTCATTATGTGTGGACATTCCCTCTCCGTCGCAAGTCCGACGCTCTCGCCACACTCACAGCTTTTTATTCATATGTCACCACACAGTTCGGTCGTCCTATTCTCGCCTTGCAAACTGACAACGGCAAGGAGTTTGACAACATCGTTGTCCGCAATCTTCTTGCGTCCCACGACACCATCTTTCGCCTCACCTGTCCCTACACGTCACAGTAGAATGGTCGCGCCGAGCGCGTCATTCGCACTCTTAATGACTGTGTCCGCACATTGCTCTTCAACTCCTATGTGCCTCCTCGGTTCTGGCCGGACGCGCTCGCGACCGCTAGCCTCCTTATTAACATTCGCCCATGTCATTCCCATTGGAACTACACTCCTCACCAGCTCCTCTTCGGTGCGGTTCCGTCTTATGATGGTCTTCGCATCTTCGGGTGTCTCTGTTATCCTAGCACCGCGTCCACTGCTCCTCACAAACCCGCTCCCCGGTCACTTCCTTGCATCTTCCTTGGTTATCCTCACAACACCAAAGGTTACCAGTGCTATGATCCAGTGTCCCACCACGTTTTCACTTTGCGGCATGTGTACTTTGATGAGCTGGTGTTCCCGTTTCAGCAAGTACCGTCACCTTCGGCGTCTCCCGCGGCGCGGTTCGCCCCTGCCTCCACCTTTGGCGGACCGTCCAGCCGCGCATTGGGCTCGGCCCTGCCCGCGCTCCCTACGCCGGCGGCCCTGTCACTGCGGCCCCCCAAGCAGCCCCCGTCGCTGCGGACCCCGTCGGCGCGGCCCCCGCCGTTGCGGACCCTGTCGCCGTGGCCGCATCCCTCACCGGTGCGGTCACTCGGGCTCGGACTGGGACACTTCGTCCTAGCAGGCGCTACCCGTCCGACGAGTACGCGTGTGCCGCATCCACCTCAGCGTCGTCTCCGCTCACCACCTCCGCTCGTGCAGCCCTTCGGGATCCGAACTGGCTAGCTGCGATGTGTGAGGAGTTTGACGCCCTGCAGCGCAACCGTACGTGGCAGCTTATCCCGCGGCCTCCCCGTGCCAATGTCATCACTGGCAAGTGGGTATTCCGCCACAAGACTCGCCCCGACGGCTCTCTCGAGCGCTACAAGGCGCGTTGGGTGGTGCGCAGCTTCCGCCAGCGCGCCGGCGTGGACTTCACCGACACCTTCGCCTCGGTTGTCAAACCGGGCACGATTCGCTCTGTCCTCTAGCTTGCTGTTTCTCGCGCCTGGCCAGTCCACCAGCTCGATGTGTCTAATGCTTTCTTGCATGGCCATCTCGACAAGCAGGTGTTCTGTCAGCAGCCTACTGGTTTCGTCGACACCGACTATCCGGACCATGTGTGCTTGCTCTCCCGTTCTCTCTATGGGTTGAAGCAGGCACCTCGGGCCTGGTACCAGCGGATCGCGGCCTTCCTTCAGCAGCAGGGGTTCCGGTCCACACGGTCCGATGCCTCCCTGTTTGTTTATCATCAGGGCCTCGCCACTGCGTACCTCCTCCTGTATGTCGACGACATCATCCTGACTGCATCCTCGCCAGCACTTCTTCAACAGATCACAGCTTGCCTCGGCACCGAGTTCGCCCTCAAGGACTTGGGGGCTCTCCACTACTTCCTCGGCATCAAGGTCGTGCGCCGGGCCACTGGCTCCTTCCTGCACCAGCAGAAGTACGCCTACGAGCTTCTGGAGCGAGCGGGCATGCTTAACTGCAAGCCTGCTCCCACGCCTGTCGACACGAAGGCTAAGGTGTCCGCCGTCGAGGGTTCTCCGGCGTCCGACGCTCCCTTCTACCGCTCCATCGTCGATGCGCTTCAGTACCTCACGCTGACGCGTCCGGACATTCAGTACGCTGTCCAGCAGGTGTGCCTTCATATGCATGCTCCTCGTGACACCCATTGGGCTCTGGTGAAACGTATTCTTTGGTACATACATGGCACCACAGCTATGGGTCTCACCCTGACGACATCACCTGACACCAGCCTTGTCGCCTACTCCGACGCCGACTGGGTTGGGTGTCCCGACACTCGACGCTCCACTTCCGGCTACTGTGTCTACCTCGGGCCCTCTCTGATTTCGTGGTCGTCTAAACGACAACACGGTCTCACGATCGAGCGTCGAGGCTGAGTACCAGGTTGTGGCCAACGCCGTCGCTGAGTGCTCTTGGCTACGACAGCTATTTCAGGAGTTGCTATGTGAGGTTACCAAGGCCACGCTTGTCTACTGTGACAACGTCTCCGCGGTGTACCTTGCTGCCAACCCTGTCCATCACCGACGGACGAAGCATATTGAGCTCGACATCCACTTCGTCAGGGAGCACGTCGCACTTGGTCGTGTTCGGGTTCTACATGTGCCCACCGATCAGCAGTTCGCCGATGTTATGACGAAGGGACTACCCACCTCGACATTCGAGGGCTTTCGGTCCAGTCTCTGCGTCACCGGCGACGCTTCGACCGCAGGGGATGTTGAACATGTGTACATGTACGTAGGTCTGGGTTTCATATGCAGTACCTGTAGTGTTTGTCTCCCTCTGTACGTGTGTCTTAGGAGACAGGACACCGGTCGCACCCCTTATACCTATATATATATATATATATATATGCCTAGTGCACGATCAATCAATTATCGATGCACCAAATCATTTTCCACACGGTGAACCAGCCTCCACGGCTCCACCAACCCACTCTCTGTTCTAAGAAATTTGAGTTCTCTCACCAGCAGTTCCCACTCTCCACTTGTATGTACGTATCCATAACTATAACCACAACAAATATAAAAATCACTCCAAAAAAAAAAACCAAAAAAAATAGTCGGGGACATGAGACTCACCGTGACCTCGATAGGCACCCTGGTGTCGACGCGGTGCTGGTAGTAAAGGTCAATGCAGCTGACGCCGAGCCGCTTGAGGCTGCCCTCGCACGCCGCCCGCACGTAGGCCGGATCCCCGCGAACCTCCCGCTTGCCGTCCGCGAACGAGATGCCGAACTTGGTGGCCAGCTCTACCCTCTCCCTCACGCCCCCTAGCAGCGCCTGTCACGAGCAGAGCATTACATCGAGCGCCTTTAGAGCGCGTTCATAAATCAAAGATCTGAGCATGATTGCAGCATATAACCGACCTTGCTGAGGAGGATCTCGTTGGTGTGCGGCCCGTAGATGTCGGAGGAGTCGAGAAGGGTGACGCCGGCGGCGACGGCGTGGTGGATGAGCGCGACCATGTCGGGCTCGGGCTTGGGCGGGCCGTAGAAGGCGGACATACCCATGCAGCCGAGGCCCTGCGCCGAGACCTTCATCCCCTGAGAGCCCAGCTTCACGCGCGGCACCACCGTGACAGGAGCGGCCGCCATGATCGTAAGGTAGTGCTCCCCGCTGGTCTTGGGTGTTGCCGGATAGTTTTGGTCTGGCTCTGACGTAAATGGGAGCAGCTAGGCGTTCTCTAAGTTTTCTATTGTTTTGTGCGAGTGTAGATGTTCTGACTTCTGAGGTTGGTGGAATGGCGGCATCAGTGTCGGGACAAGCAAAGAAGGCAGTTTTCACCTCCAGTTGACTGTCTCATCCGTTTACCGTGCAAACTAGCACGTTCCTTTTTTTTCTTCAGATTTGTGTAGACACGAGTGGGACAAATTTAAAATAAGTAACTTGAGACAAAGGTGATATTAAACATCATCTATCATTAAAAACACACTTTTACGGAAGTAAAAAATACTCCCTCTGTCCTGTAATATAAAAGTGTTTAGTCTGTAGGGTGTTGAAGTCTTTAGCCCCGTCTCAGCAAAGCAAACTTGTTAAAACTCACAAGCTTGTACAAGCAATAGTCAATTTGTCAATATAGACCAAAAGAGGCCAGTGGTCATGATCTACGTATCAGACTGCTGTCTCGGATACTAGCACTGGAGAGGGCATGTAGAACGCCTATGTCAGCGACGCACGAGCACAGGATACTGAAGATCGTCACCAGGCGGCAACAGGTTCAGATACTGTTCATGATCCGGCAAGCGAGGAAGAAATGGCAAGGAACCAGGCTTCGAGCGGGCCCGCGGCGCGGCCCACTCGAACCAAGAAGAAGCCCAGGTGGAATGATGGCCCAGAATGGGCTCGATAGTTAAATACCACTGTGTAACGTTCGAATTGACTTGGCTTGGACTTGGACGGCGGCTGCGGCCGATTGTAATCGAATTGTAGCTGTGAGGGAGGTTGGAAGGAAACACATGCTACCGAATTCCCCATTTCGCCATGAACCCTAGCTCCTAGCTGTAGATCGATCGAGGCCCTTACACTTGGTATCAGATTCGGCGGTCCTGGCGCTTCCTCAACACCATCACGAGACGCGGTGGCGAGATCGGCGGCGAGCGGCGGCGATGGAGAACAGGAGAAGTTGTCGGAGGATGGGCGCGGCGTCTACGAGCTCCTCCGGGCGGATCTCGCGGTCGACCTCGACAAGCGCTTCCGAGAACAAGGTGCGGATCTCCTCAAGGCCATGGAGAAGCTGATCTCGACGAATACTTCGACCCTCGACGGCTTGCTCTCCTTGCGGGTGGACGGGGTCCGCGACGAGCTGTTGATGGAGCTGGAGCAGATCCGCGGCGACCAGGTGAAGCGGAGTCCTGCGCGACCTGAAGATCCGTCCCCGTCGTGTGTGGCTAGGAATGGTCGCGGAGGTGCCCCGACTGATTCCCTCGGCTTCGACCACGTTCACCGGGGGAAGGCGCATAATACTTATGTCCCTCCTCCGGTCAGAGGTGCACGCGAGTCCAATTTTCCGTTCCATCCTCCGTTGGGCCGCGAGTCGAATTCCTTTGATGCTGCTGATTCGTTTGCGTTTGGTGCTCGCCTGGAATTGCCGAGATTTGATGGAGCCAATCCGCGTATGTGGCAAACGTGTTGCGAAGATTAGTTTCGGCTGTGGTGTACCCCGACTCACCGGTGGATTTCTCTGGCCACGGCTCAATTTGAGGGTGCTGCTGCTCGTTGGTTGGAGTCGATGCAACATCGTCAACCGCAGGCAAGTTGGTCTGAATTTTGTTGAGTCTGCAGAACCGCTTCAGGCGTAATCAACATCAAACACTCCTACGTCAGTTGTTCAGGATAGCTCAGACTTCTTCTGTAGCTGATTATGTGGAACGTTTCGCTGATTTATATGACCAACTGTCTGCGTATGAAGAGGCGCCCAATTCGCTGCATTACACTACCAGGTTCCTGGATGGACTCAAACCTGGTGTTCGGGTTGCTGTAGCTCTGCAGAAACCACGAGATCTGGATTCAGCGTTTGATCTAGCTTTGTTACATGAGGAGTTGGGTGAGGGCATTACTCCTATTAATCATGTCTCTCCTGCTAGATCGGGGCCTATGCCATTTCCACTGCCACCTTATAAACATCGCAGCTCTGACGACAAACATAGCTTGGAAGTTCAAAAACCAGTTCAGACTGAAGATAAATGGTCTGCACTGAGAAATTTTCGTAAGTCTAAAGGTCTTTGTTTTGTTTGTGGTGAGAAATGGTCTAAAGATCATGTATGCAAGTCATCAGTCCAGTTGCACATAGTGCAGGAGCTTATAGATCATATTCAGTCAGAGAAAACAAGGTCATCTGCTGGCAGTGATCAGGATCAAGATAGAATGTCTGTCTGTAGCATGCAATTGTTTGCTGCTGCTATAGGGAAGCAATCTAATGCACCGACACTGCAAGTTTTGGTTGAGATACAAGGCATGGAACTAATTTTCCTAGTGGATTCAGGCAGTACACACTCTTTCATTGACAGTAACTTACAACATAGATTAACTAATGTTCAGTCACAACCTCGTGTGTCAGTGGTTGTAGCTGGTGGAGGCACATTGCAGTGTGATTCTGTATTGAAATCCTGTTCATGGAGCTGTGGTCAAGCAGAATTTGCCACTACCTTCAGGTTGTTGCCCTTGGCCAGTTATGATGGGATTATTGGTTTGGATTGGCTTGCCCAGCATAGTCCTATGCAAGTGGATTGGGTGCAGAAGTGGATGTCCTTTTCCTATCAGGGTATAGTGGTTACTTTGCAAGGATTGTTGCCTGAGGATGTTGTTACAGTGTTCTCTATTTCATTAATCAGACCTACAGAAGAGAAAGTGAAACATCCAGAATTGCAAGTGTTGTTGGATAAACATGTTGTAGTATTTGAAACTCCTACCACGTTACCACCCAGAAGGCTCAAAGACCATACTATTCCACTAATCCCCGAAGCAAGACCAGTGTCTGTGAGGCCTTACAGGATTGCTCCCCATTTAAAAGATGAGTTGGAGAAGCAAATAAAAGAACGGGTGGCCTCAGGAATGATCAGACATAGAAACAGTGAGTTTTCCTCTCGTGTGTTGCTTGTCAAGAAAAAAGAGGAGGGCACTTGGAGGATTGTGATTGATTATAGACACCTTAATGCTATTACATTGAAAAGCAAGTATCCAGTTCATGTTATAGATGAACTTTTGGATGAATTAGCAGGAGCTTGTTGGTTTTCCAAACTGGGTCTAAAAGTTGGCTATTATCAAATTAGATTAGCACCAGGAGAAGAATACAAAACAGCTTTTCAAACTCATAATGGACATTATGAATTCAATGTGATGGGCATGGGGCTGTCAGGAGCACCAGGAACATTTCAAGGAACAATGAATTATGATCTTTCCCCTGTTTTGAGAAAATGTGCATTAGTATTCTTTGATGATATTTTGGTCTTCAGTAAGACCTTGAGGGGGCATTGGGAGCATCTGGATGAGGTGTTATCTATTTTGCGTAGAGAACAGTGGAAGGTGAAGATGTCTAAGTGTGATTTTGCTCAACCTAAGATAGCATACTTGGGGCATGTTATTTCAGTAGACGGGGTTTCTACCGACCCTGATAAAATAGTAGTTGTCCAACAATGGCCTATCCCCCAAAATGTGAAGGAGGTGAGAGGATTCCCTGGGTTGAGTGGTTATTACAAAAAGTTTATTAAGCATTATGGGATTATTGCAAGGCCATTGACTGATCTGCTTAAGAAGGGTGTTCCTTTTGTGTGGACCAGCATAACAGATGAAGCTTTTGTGACACTAAAACAAGCACTGGTGTCTGCCCCTGTCCTGGCTTTACCAGATTTTACTAAACCCTTCATGATTGAGACTGATGCTTGTGAATATGGTATTGGTGCAGTGCTCATGCAACAAGGGCACCCACTAGCATTTTTAAGCAAAACATTGGGGCCCAAGAACATAGCTCTCTTAGTTTATGAAAAGGAATATTTGGCTATCCTGTTAGCAGTGGATAAATGGAGGCCTTATCTACAAGTACAACATTTTACTATCAAAACAGATCAAAGGATCTTGGATCATATGCAAGATCAGAGATTACATACAGTTTGGCAATAGAAGTGTCTCACTAAACTATTGGGATTGAACTACCAAATTCAGTACAAACAAGGTTCAGACAATACTGCAGCTGATGCATTGTCTAGAAGACCTCCCGATCAGTCTCAACTTTTCTTAATATCCAGTAATCAACCTGCTTGGTTGCTTGAGATCATAGATAGTTATCAGCAGGATGAGAAAGCTCTGGCTATAATGCAGCAATTAGCTATTCAGCCAGTATCTAAACCCCCCTACAGTTTAGTAAATGGATTACTGAAATATAAGCAGAGCATATGGGTGGGTCCTGCTCCTGCCTTGCACCAGAATTTTTTTGATGCCTTCCATGATAGTCCATTGGGTGGCCATCCGGGTTTCCCAGTTACATACGAGAGAATTCATGCTCTATTTTCTTGGCATGGTATGAGGAAGTTCATTTTGACTCAGGTGCAGTCATGTTTGCTGTGTCAGAAAGCTAAACCTGAGAGAGTCCCTTATCCTGGATTATTATCTCCATTGCCAGTGCCACACCAAGCTTGGGATACTATTTCTATGGATTTCATTGGTGGTATTCCTCAATCTTCTCAGTTTAACTGCATTTCTGGTAGTAACTGATAAGTTTTCCAAGTATGGTCATTTCATTCCTCCGAGACATCCTTTCAATGCTTAGAAAGTGGCAGAGGTGTTTTTGGATAATGTCTATAAATTACATGGCATGCCAAAGTTTATTATCTCTGATAGAGATCCAATTTTCACTAGCCAATTCTGGAAACTGTTGGTTGCTCGAACTGGGACTCAGTTGAACATGATCACAACAAATCATCCTGAGACAGATGGGCAGACTGAAAGGGTTAACCAGCAAGTGGAGTGTTATCTCGGGTGCTTCATTAGTGCTCAAACTCATAAATGGAGTAAGTGATAGAGATCCAATTTTCACTAGCCAATTCTGGAAACTGTTGGTTGCTCGAACTGGGACTCAGTTGAACATGATCACAACAAATCATCCTGAGACAGATGGGCAGACTGAAAGGGTTAACCAGCAAGTGGAGTGTTATCTCGGGTGCTTCATTAGTGCTCAACCTCATAATGGAGTAAGTGGTTGTCCTTGTGTGAGTTTTGATATAATTCAAATTGGCATTCTGCTCTGGGGAAGTCTCCTTTTGAAATATTGTATGGGTACACTCCAAGATATTTTGGTATTAGTGAGTCTGATACAATTGCACCAGTAGAGATGCAAGAGTGGTTGCAATCTCGCCAAGCCATTACAGAGACAGCTAGACAACACTTGATGAGGGCGCAACATCGCATGAAAAGCCAAGCTGACAAGCACATATCTGATAGAAGTTTTGCCATTGGAGACCAGGTATTCTTGAAGATGCAACCATATGCTCAGCTGTCATTGTACTCCAGAGCGAACCATAAACTTGCTTTTAAGTTTTATGGGCCATTCCAAGTAGTGGAAAAGATAGGGGACAGGGCATATAAGTTGGATCTTCCTGCCACCAGCCGTTTGCATCCTGTGTTTCATGTTTCACAGTTGAAGAAATTTCTGCCGCGAGAAGCTCTTGCCCATCAATCCTTGCCTACACCCCAAGCTGCACTTCAAATTCTAGTCCAAGTTATGCAGCGCAAGGTCTGTCAGGTGGGTCACCGTACTATCGTCCGAGGACTGGTTCAGTGGTCAGATTATTCGCCGGCTGATTCCACGTGGGAAGATTTGGAGTTTCTCAAGCAACAATTTCCCCGTGCTCCGGCTTGGGGACAATCCGGCTCTCAAGGAGGGAGGATTGTCAGCGACGCACAGGCATAGGATACTAAAGATCGTCACGAGGTGGCAACAGGTTCAAATACTGTTCATGATCCGACAAGCGAGGAAGAAATGGCAAGAAACCAGGCTTTGAGCGGGCCCGCAGCGCGGCCCACTCAAACCAAGAAGAAGCCCAGGTGGAATGATGGCCCAGAATGGGCTCAATAGTTAAATACCACTGTGTAACATTCAAATTGACTTGGCTTGGACTTGGACGACGGCTGCGGCCGATTGTAATCGAATTGTACATGTGAGGGAGGTTGGGAGGAAACACACGCTACTGAATTCCTCATTTCTCCATGAACGCTAGCTCCTAGCTGTAGATGGATCGAGGCCCTTACAGCCTAGATCCGGCCAGACGCAGCTAGAGAACAAGGGTTATGTCACTCATTCCTTGTTCAGTATAATTAAGTTTGGAAGATTTGTGGACACATATCTTTCTCTCGTTGTTAGCTCACAACAAGGTACAAAAGACAACTTGAAGAAAAGCATGTTGCTAAAACTAGAATCTATTCAGCATTTAGCTTTTGACTATGTACTTGCCTCAAATGTTAGGCCAATTAGCTCTAGTTTCTTTAAAGTTCAATAGGTCTTTGAATCTGTTTTGGATTGCCAATAAAAAGCACCTAGTTCTTAACTTTGGCACTGTGGTATGGAGTATCTGAAAACATAGGAATAGCATGTTTTTCACAATGTCTTGCGGATTAACATCAACCAGATTTGATGGAGAATCCTGAAAGCTATCAGAACTTCGGTGATTTTTTGCCCTCTGCAGGAGAAAGAAAGAGCAAAAGGATGCTCTTGCTCTCCTGAGAGCACCCCTACCTGGTGGTTGAGCAAAGCCAACATCAAGCCCCAGTTAGATGAACTGGAGAGTTCTCCGTCATGTCATGTGGATGACCATTCATTGTCTTTAACATCTTGGGAGCACTTAGGCCCTCTGATGGAGAAGAGCCTAATTCACCACCAAGAAGCAAGATCTCATGGAAGCATGTCTTCCAGAGCCCAGCATCAATCATGGAAGCTGGTTGTTTATCACTCCTTCCTGAGGAGATGTCTGACGTAGAGCTATGAGAGCTTATGTTTAATTCTCTCTTCTCTTGTCAACGTAATACTTCCTCCGTTATAAAATACATAATTGTTAACAGGGGTGACTCCCTGATCTCGGGATTGAGTGTGTCTGTCAATAGGACTAGGCCTAACTCGTATCAGAAAAATACAGTGGGTCAAACTATAAGTGGGTTATAAACTAAAAACTTTAATTAGATTGAAACGAGTAGAAGCGAATATAGTACTCCCCCAACAAAGAAATATAAAAGTGCTTAGATCACGAAAGATGTGGTCTAAATACTAGAACGAGCTGCTTCAGGTTGGGCTCGGCCATCCTGGTCAGATCTCACGAGTATCCGTCTTCGTTGTTACTGCACTCAGTCATCCACAATGTACAGAATGCGATACTCACTCGTGATGACCGGACAGCAAATATCACACAAAAAAACTTATGCATTGCGATAGTAATCATAACCATATCCAGGTTACCAGATGCAGGCAAAGTTTATTTCACCAGCCTCTGTCAAACCATACAGAGACATGCTTGAACGATGTTCAACAAATCGTACGGACAAAAATGGATTCACTGAATCCTGCAACGACATAAAAAAAATGAAACCATCGTATTGGTAATCCACCAATAACCGCCCAATCATATACACTCTACACCGGACATTCCTAGTCTATAAGCGAACTTGGGGACGCGCCCCAACCACAGGGCTCATTGAACAAATTCCATCGACCAAACGGAGCCGGAGCTCAGGACCAAAACAGCATCATAACAAGTGTGTAGTATCATCTGTAGGGCTCGCACTGCCCATAAACAAATAGACCGAGGCTGCAAGAGATTATCCACGATGGTTCTGTTGTCGACTTCTTCTATTCCAAGAACTGTGTGCCTCAGGCCTCCAAAAACAAGTAGACCAAGGCTGCAAAAACCCATTGCCTGCGATCACCAAATCACGGGTACTGGCCTGCAACAAAACTCAAGACAAACAACCATTGCTATAATTCATTCATCACTGTGCATTTGCTTTCTCCAACTTCTCTTTCTCAATTTCAACTTTTCTTTCCTCGGCATGCTGAGCAACGCCATTAGCCAGTGCCTGGTAGTGAAAATCCAGTGTCTGCATAAGGCTCTGGAACCTGGCTGGGTCGGATGCTTGTACAGCTGGACAAAATAATTATTGCCTTGTCAGCAACTTTTGGGCACAAATAAGTACTGCAAAAGAATGTACAGTGGGAAATATTCTCTACCTTGGATGGTTCCAACAAAGAAGATAAATGGATCAACCTCATCTATCGGGGTCTGCAGCTCCTCGTCATCACTAAAATCATCATCAGAATCATCATCATCATCATCCTCATCATGGAGCTGAAAACCTCTTGCCTGAATTACCACAAGTGTGTAAAGAGTGATCACAGGGTGCTATAAAAACGCAAAGAAAATTATACCCAAAATACTTGTGTGACATCTCTGCTACAGGATCTTGTCACTTGTTCTTTGCAGACAACATTGTTAACCAAAGGAGACTGAGGTGTTCTTTCCAGTGCAGCTAACAGCACATGAACTGTGTCCGTGTACACAGGGAGGCAAAAGGCTCATCGAGCTGCTAACAGGCCTATGAAACAAGGGCAGGTGATTTTATGAGGCCACAAGTGAAGTGTGCGCTTTACTTAGCATCTTTCCCTAGAGTACGAGTATTGAAGATATAAATTTCATCTAAAGTAGCGTTGGAGATGCATAAATGCCAATGGCGGTCGACCTCCATGGAGGTGGGTATTTTGGAAAAATCGAAAAACATATTTTAAAGTTTCAAAAAATTCTGAAAAAAATCATACATGTTAACATGGATGCACTATACGTGTGTGCAACTTTTGAAGATGAAATACATTATGATGAGAGCTACACAAAAAAGACAAATCGCGGTTTTCAAACTGATGAACAGTGCAAACACTGTTCACTATTAGAAATGCACGATTTTCTCTTTTTTGTGTAGCTCTCACCATAATGTATTTCGTTATGAGATTGTATACACATGTAGAATACATCCATATGAATGTGTAGAAAAAAATTTCAGAATTTTTTGGAACTCCAAAATGTAATTATTGAATTTTTTTAAATATCCACCTCCATGGAGGTCGCCCGCCAAAAGCCCTCACTCCGTTGGAGATGTGCTATCCATGCAGATTAAGGCCCCAGCTCCAGGTACCATTTGCCCCTGCCTACCAGACCAAAGATCTTCTGTGAACCTCAGAAGTCCAAAGCAAGGTGAAGTTACCTGCCAATGCTACCCAACTTCCCAACATACAAATATTTGAAGCAGCCCTTTCGTCCCAGACCTCTCTTTCAGTGTTTCTAGAGCCAATAACATTGTTTTTAGGACTTATCTACTAATCGCTGCCAGAATCAAGCATATTCTCTTCTGTGTGCTTTTATGAGACAGATCCAGATCCTCAAGACTTGGAAGGATCAGGAGCTGGTTGGCTGGAAAATTGAGATCTGGAACTCTACCAAGCAGTCTACGTATTTATGTAATGACTTCCTCTTGGCGATTCTCTGGTGCTCATATTTGAAGGTAATAAGCACCTTCACCAGAGATTGCATTAGCTCTATTAACTATTCCATCATGACAAGCACTTGTAGATAAAATTAACATGGTGGGCATATAAAATAAAAATTAAACCATGCCAATAAGATCTTCGAATGCGAATTTTACTCGAGACAAGATAACAAAACAAACCTGTACTAGTTTCTGTATATTAAGACTATTTACTTCATCCTGATCTTCATCATCAACCCCCATCTCCCCATCATCCTCATCCTCCTCATTCTCTTCTTCATCAGCATCAAATTCATCCACATCATCATCAGCAGCATCATTTTGCCTCTTAGATTCTGGTATATTAATGCAAAAGATTAAGATTTAACTGAAGAAGAAATTTAAGCATTCAACTAATACACTACATATATAAGTTCTGCAAAAGATTAAGATTTAACTGAAGAAGAAATTTAAGCATTTCACTAATACACTACATATATAAGTTCTATAACAGCAAAAGGCAAAATAAAGTTGGAAGTCCTTGTATGTTATTTCCTTCTTTTTCTTGTATAAATATGCAGTGGGAGTCTCTCCTACTTTTTCTGACAGAATACAAGGGAACTCTTGATTTGCAAAAGTGTGAAACAATATATGGAAGTGCTTAATCAACCCGGTGCCTGAAATCTCAGGAATATATGGTAGTTTTTTAAGGGCTAGCGCTTTATATCATACAATAAACAAGAGATGCACCTGCAACTTGCTCCTTGTATGCAACAAGCAGCTCAAGTGTTGCCTTGAAAATGCGTTCTAGAGCCTCTGCTGGAATATGATTAGCTGGAAGGCCAATAAGTGAAGTCAATCCTAAGCAGCAGACTTTCTTGTCATGCTCTCTGAAAATAAAGCAAAACACCATTTGTCGAGTCAGTACAGCAAATAAACACAAAAGGAATAATTTTACAAGCAAGAGCTAATTAAACTTACCTTTTGAAGTTCACCCTCTTGCCACTTTTTTTCACTTGTTGTAACATGACAAACCAGAGATTGAAAATTTCTGTCGCAACTCCAAGTTTGTGCAACATTGCAAGTGTGAACGAAGGATTGTAGTAGAATACGTTAGCTATCTGCAGTAGGCATGGAGAGTGTGATAAGTAACTTTGCTGACTCAACATCAGTACATGGCTGTCAAGGGGACCAACCCACGCAATCAGTAGTATCAATTCTAGACACAGAAATCAGAAGGAACACATGGCCTGCCTACTATGACATGAGGTTGCTTCATACAATATGAAATACACAAATGTGCTTATTTAAGATACATGAAATTATATAGTGATGTTACTTTGAGCAATAGCTACGGACCTATGGCACTGTAGGCCTAGAAAACCATATGTGATTTACCTTCACAGGAAAAAAATAACATTTTACAAACAAGAACAAGGCGTTATATATCTTGCTGCATTCTGAATATACCCCACACGTCCGAAATTATCTAAAGGAAAAAAGGCATGCAAAAATGAACCGCATGAACATGTAAAATTGTTGCTCCATATGAATCTAAAGTTTAAAACTACTGATCATAATATATGAAAATATATGATCATGATTTTGGTTATATAATATCTTACAAAGCACAGTACGTACCCAGCATAAAGCAGTTGCACAGTCTATAGCATAGTTCAATAAACTGAGGTTAGTGTTGCTGATTAGTTACTGTAAATCATGGCAAACAAGGTTCTTCAATTACAGAAACCCTGTTTGGAATCAAATTATTTTGGAAAAAAATGTATTCAAAAATTGCAAAAAAAAAAAAAATGTTGCATCTATAGAATAGCAGAGCTCACAAGTATTAACAGTTCTCTGCAGTATTAGCAAAACCCAAGGTGAGTTTAACAACTAAATTATCCAGGAGAATTGTTTATTTTACTTTAACTCTCTGAAAGTCGGCAACTAGCCGATCTAAAAATAATTTAAATAAGATTGCATTCATGCATATATATAATTACCTGAGTGTATTTGGCTAGCTAGCTTTATAGTTTGTGGTAAGCAGTTAAAGTATTTAGGAGAGTATTTTTTTACTAAACTCTTTGAACTCATCGGTCTACAAATAATTAACACAAGATTGCATGCATCCATGCACACTATTAAAATGCCAAAGTTTATAAGAGTAGTCTTTCTTATATCCAAATGGCTCAAATTATTTAAAACTCCAATTTTCCAGAAACCATGGTGTTTCAAGAGAGCTCCAAAATATTATGTATCCAAACAGGATCTTAATAGTTCGCTTTGGAAAAGTGACCAAAAGAAGGGAGGTAAAGGCAGGCCAACAGTTAACAGCTCAGGGTTGCCAAACCAGGCTGCGGAATGCATTTTAAGTTGATCATTTATGTTTAACACTACACTTAGATATCGTCTATTTTGTAAGTACTACTTAAAGTCTACACTGACAGACAACGTTACTTATACACAACATTGTTACCAAATAATGCATACTATGATAGACCTTTAGCTGGTCAGCATGTTTTGGAACAGATAAAGGGAAATATGCACATTTCATACCACTTGCACAAGGAGAGATTTCAGATAAGGCTTCTCTGCTCGACGGAGCCTATCAATCGTAAGCCTGAGATACGGCTCAACCCAATGATCAACTTGCCCTTTGCAGTTTTGAAAAAACACTTCAATGAGCTTGGGTGCCGGCACAATATCTGAATCTTCCATATTTTGGTCTGTCATAACCTAGAGAAATGTTGATATACCACTGTAAGAGCAGAACTACTTAAACATTCAGAACAAACTAAAGCTAAAAATGAATCAAATCTACACTCACAGATGACAGTCCTTTCCATAAGCTTTGTTGATAATCAGGATCTTTGCAGCTAACAAAATGTTCAGTGCCACGAGAAATGTAATTGTCTAGTGGGACAAGAATATCTGCACGGCAACAAAAGTATTTAACAATGAGCTGCTGTAAAAAAATAATGTATGTCTATCAAAATTAATCCAACTGGTAGGAGATTGGCTACCAGGCCAGTTTGCGAACAAGTAGCCTAGCAGATAAGCACTTTATAATAACAGTCCACAGACCAGACCAGATACTGTACCAATTATGTCAAATGGAGCAAGAAAAGACACAACATGCCTGTTGTTTATATATATATATCTAAAGAGAAACAACGCGCCAATGAATTAGCGTTTTACCCAAAAGATATCAGATACCAGGATGCTAAATTACTGTTTTGGACATCATGATGCTGGTTTTGAACTCGATTGGATGTTGCGTCGTCTTTCGGATATTATTATGATTTCTAAAAAATACCATAGTACCATAGAACTTTGAGACCTTTTGACGCAAAAGAAAATCATACTCTTGCGTCCCATATTGGCCCTGTTTGGATACCCTAACTCAGTTAGAGGTTAGAGCTAGATTCTAACCCTGAACTAACTCTAGCCAAAGAGGTGTTTGGATGACAGGGTTAGATGGAGCGCGGATATGGCAATGCGCCTTCACGGGCGTTGCGAGAGGGTGGGAGGAAGAGGACGAGAAGCTTCGAGGAAGTGGGGAGGGATCTGCTGTGGGGAGAGCGAGAGAAAAATGTGTTTTTTTTGTGCTCCGGAGAAGAACTAACCCAAATAAGCACCTCTTGGGTGGGTTAAATTTTTTGGATGGGTTAGATGCATCTAACCCAAACTAACCCTCATGTTTGGATACTTTTAGGTTAGTTGAGTCCAAACTAACCCAAACTAACTCTAACCCATGGATCCAAACAGGGCCATTTATTGACGCTCAAACGGATGTATCTAGCACTGAAATACGTCTAGATACATCTGTTTGAGCGTCAATTAATATGGGACGGAGGTAACGGAGGTAGTACTTATAAACAGGTTCATCCCAGATAACACGTCTTTCTAAAGCAAACTACGGATGTCACTCAACCTTTGATCCTCACCAAGCAATATTGTAACAGATGTGTACATGGTGGAAAAACTGTGGAGCATCCGTACTTGGTAGGGGAACTGCAATAGTATCCAATACCTCATCGGACACAGAAAGGTGCAGATACATCACCAGTGAGATATCTGGCTGGATAAACATCACGAATAGACAGTATGTACCAGGGATACTTCATGGACACACTGTCCAACAAGACAAAGAGGTTTAACCCTTGGTGGGTGTCCCTCGCAAACACTCGCATGAGAACTTCCTGTACCCACGGGGACATGCCCATGGCGACCAGGCGACCACCACCAGTCAGCAGCAAGAATCTTCCCACCCCAACATCAAGTGCTTATATGAAAAGAGGAAACAGCTATGTTCATGTTGTTCTTCAAAGTTACTTTTTTTTTGTTTCCTGATTCTAAGAAAAACTCATCACTGAGAAATTATTTGGACACAACTAATCGATGAGCATGGCAAAATCACATGCAAACTAGTCAGCTAATTGAGACACAGGGCAAAACAAATACAACTTGCGAACATAAAGGAAATGGAAAATAATATAATATAAGTAGCATGGTATCCAAATAACCAAATGAAGAGATCACACACAAAGATAGCTTAGTCCCTTCGTTCCCAAATACTTAGCACCGTTAACGAGACAGGCAAACTATGTTTTGGATGAAATATGACCAAAGTACTTTCAGTTATATCCCAAGTACTTGAAAAGGTGGCAAAGTGAGGGGTGTGAGTGGAGATAATCAAGGTGGTCTAGGAAAGTGCCAGTGATTTGGAAAGATTTTTTTCCTCAGAAGTGATAATTATTTGGACGCAGAAGGCGTAACAGACAAAAAGCAAGAAATGAGCATGATCTAGAATTCAGTTTCCAGCATATAGCAAATTTAACAGCAACCTGTTCAAAACTAGACTTACTCTCAAAGAAATCAATGGCCCAATCATTAAGAGCCTCCATCATCAATGGCCACAAGCTCCACATGTCCAAAGAAATTGTTGGTGAGTAAAAGGTCAGATAGGACACTATTTCTAGAACCTCTTCATAAACATCTGCAAAACAGAGTCGAATGCATCAGCACAAATTGAAGGAAGAAGAAACAAAGTTTATAAAATCAAAACTGATATTAACACAAAAAACTAAATCTCCCTCAAACCGCTAATAATTATCGAGTTCTTATATCTTTTCTAGCAAATTTAGGGGAGGGAGGGTAGAGATAACTGTAACTACCTACAAGCTTCTAATGAGCTGAAAGGTTTTATCACTGTCATCAAAAGTTTAAAGAAAGAGAAGACTACCACAATTCAGAAACCAAATAAGTCTAAGTTCGCTTTAACTACATCTATACAAGCTTCTAATGAGCTTAAAGGTTTTATCACAGTCATCAAAAGGAAAGTTTAAAGAAAGAGAAGACTACCACAATTCAGAAACCAATTACGTTTAAGTTCGCTTTAACTACATCTAAAGGAATCAATATCCTGAACAACCAAGATTAGTTCCAGTAAGGGACTGACAAAACCGATGTGTAAACAACCAGTTGAGACTATACATATCCTTGAAATGGAATTGCGGAAGCAAATACTTATAATTAGACAACAAAATACCTTGACCATCCGATGTCAACATCCTGCGCAAAATAGGCAACAAAGTGGGCTCTATTTGGATAAAAAGATGGGGAAGACTGCTGATGGACTCAAGGATTGTGCTTAAAGCACGTAAGCAACCAACAGCAGCCAAAGCACCAGAGTCCTCTATTTCATCATCAGCTTCTGAACTAGCCATGCATCTCCAGAAGGCAGCAGCCTATCAAATTAGTAAGCATGAAGTTTCAGGAAGGTAGATTCAGTGCAGCATGTGACCATATTGAGTTAAACATAAATCAAGGGCCAACATACCAAACTCTGGCACAATCCAAGGGCATATGGTGCCATCTCTTCACCAAATCTATCAACAATTGTCTCGAGAGTGAAAACAAGATCCTCATTCTCAACTTCACCCATAAGCTTAAAAAATTCTGCAAATAAAGTAATAAACAATCAAACCACATCAAAATCACCATTCCTACCAAGGTCGAATAAAGTAGTTCTTACCATCAAGAAGCTGTGGGAGGATAGGACGGATCTCATCCAGATCTGTAGAATGGAAAAAGAAATTGTAAGGAACAAATAGAACAAAGTTGATAACTGACTAGGTATCAAGAAGCTCACCTTTGCATGCTTCAACGAAAGAACGGAGAGCAAAGACTGAATCAACCCTGACAGGAAGTTCTGGATCACGCAAACCGGAGATAACACAATGCATAGCTTTGCGAAAATTGTCCTGGTCTGAGAAGGTGATGTGCGCATACTGCCCTGCCACCCATGCTGCCTATTGCCCATATAATATATTAGTCTGGTGTCACATAGAAGTAGCGAGTACATCAAGGAAAACTAGGGAAGGTGAGCATAACCATAGAAATAAAGAGAAATAAGAACTTTGATACTACTCATCCCATAATGTAAGACATTTTTTTACATTACACTAGTGTAAAGAAACGTCTTTGATTATGGGACAGAGGAAGTAATTAGTAAACAAATAAACTTGGATTATAACAGAACATATAAAGCATTCTGTTAAAATAAACTTGAATAGTTCCCTAAGGATAGCAATTCATTAAAATATGACAATAGTGGTCACAATGTGCAGTCAACTTTTGAGATTGTGGTCAGCAGCTCATCTTCTCGTGGACTAATACTAGACTTGATGGCATACTGGTTAGGTTGCTGGCACCTAATATCAGATAATCTAATGTGGCAGCCCAGGTGCTGAGAGTAACACTTGGATCCAAGGTAGTTACAGTGCTCTCTCAGCTCAAGAGATTATTATCATCTGTCACTTTGAACTGCATCTGGACAAATTCCCTTTCGGATACAAGAGAAGACGCCATTTTCTGGCGCTTATCTCCAAAACTTCAGTAGTCCGGCTAAGTCAGAGTATAAGGATTCCTTCTCTGAACAAATTAACTTCCATTGTCCTCATTTATTTTGGTAAGATAATGTAGCTCTCAAGTGTTGATTCTTTGGCTTGAGCTGCAACACCATTGCTTGGCTGCAGGTTACCTTGCGCACTGTCAGCTCCCCAACCATGGTTTCTGTCCTCTAGCACAAGAGCCAGAGACGGTACAGCACTTGTTTGTGTGTTGCTCCTGGATCTAGCAGCTTTCAATCAGGACGACTGCATGCAGCTTGGAATATTCAGTTTGAAAGAAAATAGCCAGTTATTTCAGGGCTATCAGCATGATCTGAGAATGGTGGACAATGCTATCAAAACAGAAGTAGAACGTTGGAGGGCAAGTCACGTTAGGCTGTGAGAACTACTGAGATTAGCCTTTTGTTTCATGTTGAGAAGTTGTGTGTCGTTCCCTAGTGAATTGCTGGCTCATGGCTAGACCATCCAGAACCTAAAGCATGCCCTTCAGCCGTTCTCCTTAATGACAACTTGTTGCAGGAATACATCCTCTGTTCCTAAATATAAGACATTTTGGCGGTAGTGGACAGAATATTCACAAGAAAATAACACAATTAACTGTGTTTGGTTTTAAGATGAAAAATTCCCAGCACCTTTTCTTAAACTATTATACAGGCTGTTACAAAGAGCAATAGTGGACAGAGGTATCTTGGAAAAGTACAAGTGAACATGGTAACTTTCGGACCTGAGGTGGGGCAAATTTCTGGGACAAATAAACATATTTCTAACTTAATAGTAAAAAAAAGGTAGAACACTTAATGCACAGGCTTCAACAAATTGTATACATGATCTGAATGTCTAAATGATAATAAGGAACAAAAGGTAGAACTGCTGGCCAAGTTGGAGCATACTACCTTCGCACGCAAGTGTCCAACATGACTACTGAACTCTGGAAAGACATGCTGAACTAACATTCGCTCTAGCTCAGCCTTGTACGGATCAGTTTGTTTCAGCCTATCACATAATGTCCCAATGGCAAGAAGGGCACCATCTTTTTGGCGATAGGGCTTCACTTCAATTGATGCCTCATTATACCTACCAAGTTATTCTTGAATTAGTAGCTCATAAAGGTTGAGGATCACAGCACAAATCACAACAACGATGCATACCTCATGAATATCTCCACAATAAATTGGATAAACTTTTGTAGGTTGCCCTTTCCCCGTTTTCTTACCAATTCGCTGACAAAATCCATAGCAGCTGTTCGAGGACTATAAAGATCTTCAATTATATCTGCATGCAAAAGAAATGGCATCATGAGTAAACAGATGAACACTGAAAATAGTGCATGTTAACTTACATCATTGAGAGGAATTTGATCATGCAATTTTACCATAGCCTTTACGAACATACTCATGTGGATCTTCATCCCATAACATTTGGTCATTGTCATTGAAGCACATTAGTGGAAATATTATCTCAAAAAGAATTATGTCGATTTGTGGTTGCATCAGCTGATACATGCTGTTCTTTGTGAGACTGCAAGAACAAGTAACCCATTACAGTTAGTCACCGCACATTTAAAGATCACCAGGTACACATATTTTACGTGGTAGATAGATATGAGGAGATATCCAGTAAGCTACAGATAAATATGCCAAACAAGAAATTTTCAACATACAGCTAGTAAATCTCAAACACAAAACTACTACGTTCAAAAAGAAATAACATAAATCTAACAGTAGTTATTAAAGGTACATTCTGCTAGGCAAATTATATATTCCTAGGGAAGATGGAAGATCAAAGAGAATATGTAACATTAGTAATCTCAGTAGAGCAAGTTGCGTTGCTGAAATTATCTAACAGGCATAGAGAGACATGCACAGCAAGCTCGTGACTAGTGGGACATGCAGAAACCATAAATAATGGAAGGTGGCAATCTGAACATTATGAAAGCTGGTTTGTCCTTTGAAAGTCTACCACGAACCTGTTGGTGAGATATTGAAGGATAAGATTGATAACCCTATCAGGCAAATAGCCACCAGTGCGAATTGCATTGAGCAACTGTAGATGGCATCCCAGAATTTTTCCAGCATAGTTCTTTTGAAACATTTGAGCAAAAGCTTTACTCTCTGGTTTATGAACCTTCATATCAGCAAACCTGTCAATGACAAATGAGTAACCAAGTAAAAATACTGATTTAACGAAAAACAAACCAACTTCTTTCAATACTGACCGACTGTATAAACGGTTCAAGATATGGGTAATCCATTTCTTGACTTTCCACCAGCCCCAGGCTTTCCTAGCGTCAGGATCCGATGGTTGCCCTTCCAATGGAACTGGCCTTTCCAACAAGTTTAAGAATAGAACAATCCATGCATTGAAGATGTTTGGTTCAAACAGTTGCTTTGGAATTTCTAGCTGCAGAAAGCACATGACAAGAGCATAAGCGTGCAAGAAAAAAAAGTGGGGGGTGGGGGGGAGGGGTAAATTAATAAGACGATGAACGTACATAAATTGAGGACCAGAATATTTTGCAGATCAGCTTGATCAAGTCAGCAACTTCAATTGGAGGATTGGCAATCTGTACAAGTGTGCTGAATATATTCAACAAACGAGGAAAACACTCCTCAACAATTTGATACAAAGGTATCCTTTCCTCCTCTGACTTGAACCTACACCATGAGGCACATAAATAAGATAAGTGTGCCAACTCGTATAGAAGTAAAACAAAAGCATTGTGCTGCAATGCCATCAAGCCAACAGCAAAATTTCAGTAAAGAAGATTTATGATAGATGGAAAAGGTGGTATGTATGCTCACTCATATTTCCGGGATAGGATCCTTAGCACATAAAGTGCTCCGAAAATTTGATCCTGTGATTCCATGTTATGTGTAACCCAATGTAGAAGACTAGGCCACTGCTCAGGGTAATCCGCAAGGATCAAGGTCTTGATACTTTCTCCAAGCTGTGCTCTAAAGATATTCATGAAAGATGTGTCAATTATCCATATGTTTCTCATCAACAACTGCCAAATGTTATGCTTTCACCATTAAGAAAACTTATAAATACAAGAATATGTGAACTGGTATGGCTAGCCAAAAAAAATTACCATGTGGCCGCATTACAACTTGAGAAAATACTTTGTATAATGCTTCTCTACAAATGGAGGTTTAATACAGAGGGAAAAAGGGAACAGATGCATTCAAGAACTAACAACAAGCCAGCGTCTATTATTACCCATAATGCGTTTCATGAAGGCAAAGTCAATATTTTTTTACTACATATTGCTTCTATTAGAAACAAAATGGAACTTCAAGCAGCATAAAGAAAAATATAAAAGCTTCATTTTTAATTGCAATTAGCTGGAAGATCAAGTATATGTAGGCCGAAACTAAATATTGGTCAACATTATTTTCCATCCATAGGTAAAACAAGTAAACAAAAATAGTGATATCAACAATAATAAACATAGTGTAATACACTATTGAAAACTACAGGCACTAGAATTCAGTTTATCTGGTAAAAAACTGACAATATAACAAAATAATCAAAAACAATGAGCAGTACAATTGTAGCAAGCAGCGATGACAGTAAACATTACTACTTGTTAAGGAAAGGACAGGTGGATTGCGTCAGTTATTTTTACCTTAGCAGTGGAGGCAATTGAGTAACAAAACCCAGTATATTCTCACGAACCATAGACTTGTCACCTTCTGGAATTTTACGTGTTTCATCTACAGAAAGGAAGAAAAATTGTCAAGTTACCAAAATGAAGGGAACAATGCCCAGGTATTACCCTCCACGTACCAGGATCAATAGGCGACCAGGCTTTTGAAACAAAGTTCTTGAAGTGAATGCTTGCGACCTGTCTCACAGCCATATCACAACTTCCATCGACGATGATCTGTAACAATCTCACCAGATGTTGTTGCGTATACTGAAGCTGCAGGAATCACAGGAACTTCAGTACAAGGGTCCGAAATGAAATAACAAATGCATATAGCATCGCAACATGTATAGAACAAAAAGAAAGGAAACACTGAATAAGAATGAACAATACAAAACAAAATGGCCAGCTTAGTTAGAGCATTCTGCATTATTCCTTTGGGTATGTTAACAAGTAATGCGCTGTAGTTGATCCATTTCTCATTCTTGGAAAAGGGTAGCTATTCATCAATCACAAACAAATGCAAATTAAGTTTCTAAGAAAAATGAGAACATGGCAATATGAGCTGCTTTGCAATCTCCTGAGTCCATGGTAACTTTCTATTTAAAAATACTAAATCTTCCATGAGTGTTGGTTTTGGCTCAAATTCTTGTTAGCGCATATTGTAGTATTGAATACATTATTATACAATAAAAGAACAAATACAAGTATGAACTTTCAGAAAACACAGCAGCAGTCGCTTCATATATGATTAATAACTATAGGCAAACACACTTACAATAGGTTATTAAGGCAACCGGGTAGATTTGTCTGTTCTGTATACAGATCAGCTCGAATACAATTTCAACACTGATGGTCTTACACTCGGTAGGCTCTCATGAACAATAATTTCAATTACATAATATGTAAACAAGCGCTGTCCAAAATGCAGTGCACTCGAGAGCGGTATTACAACAAATATATAGCAAACAGCTCCTTCAATGCACGGAAGTTGGCTAAGAAACTCTCTTTACAGACAGTTCGTCCAAGTGGACGTGTGCAGATAGCTAAAAGAAAGGATATTATCACTAAAAGAAAGGATATTATCACTCTGCTCCAACAAATTTACAATCTTGTGAAAAGATTTGACTGCATCCTTACAAAGCATATAATATTATGACATTAAAAAGGAAGGGACCAAACAAGCACCACTGTGATGTACAAATGTTCATCGTTAAATAAGTGCTCTGTGTGCGGAGTACATGATTATATGTCACTAAAAGATTTAAAATTTATATGCTGTCTTATAGTTTGAGCTGTAATGGCAGCCTGCTTGATTGAACAGGTTGCTAAGCCTACCAACTCTGAGGTGTTCATGAGCTGGAAGTCAATAATGCCAACTACAACACTGAGCATAGCTCCACAACAAAGTCGAACTAGATGACAACGGGCAGCAAGCATCAAAACGGTCAAGGAGTGAAGCTCATACAGATCACCGGTTCATACTGATCCAATTCAGCAACCTAGCTCCAGATCACGGAAAACATAGCAACAAGAATCAACTCAACACGGAACAGAGAAGTTGTGTTGATGTGACTGGTTCGATTGAGCAGGATTCCACGGCTAAACGAAACAGCGTAGAGGCGCGAGGCAGTGATCCGACGAACCCCTACCCCCAATCCAACCCCTTCCGCCGCGGCAGGAACCCCAGGCTCCCGATAGCGGCGTCGACGATGCAAGCAACGGAGCGAGAGGCTAGAGCGGCATCAAGGCGGCAGTGGAGGGGCTAACCTGCTCGAGGCTGGCCTCAGCGGCTTTGCGCTCCTCGGGGGCGTGGCTGAGCGCCGCGCGCAGCACCAGGGTCAGATTGGACAGATCCATCGCGGCGGGCCGGCCGAGCTCGAACACCGACGGCGGCGGCGGCAGGGCGGGAGGGGCGAGGCCGCAACCCCGAGCTAGGGTTCTCGATCGGCGACGCGGGGTGGTGGAGAGGGAAGGGGGCGGGGGTGGAGTGGCGAGTGGGGAGAGTCGGGGTCGCCTCCTCCCACTTCTGGCCTCGCGGTCGCGGAAGACCTGGGGAGTTGAGAAGCGTGCGTGCGTGCGCGCCGCACCGTGCCGTGCGTGCTCGAGGCAGAGAAAGGAGGGGTGGATCAGTGGAGTAGTGGTGGGTATTTAAATCTAGGGTTTGGTCGAGGGGTTTTGCTCGGCCGAGCCCGAGCAAGAGCAAGCCCGGCAGCAGCAACTTTTCTGGGGGCAAAGGCCCTCGTCCGAACCCGAGGCCCAGTATTAAGGCTGAAGTTTTGGATCCGATTAATATACTCCTAGATGGATAAATGTGTTTGTCTCAAAAAAAAAGATGGATAAATGTGTTCTCAAAAAAAAAGATGGATAAATGTCCATACCATGTATCATATTTCGCATTCTTTTGGATTGAGAGGTCATTTATCAGAGCATTGCACGTGTTGCGTCCTAGTGTCGTCACGTGTTGCACTTTGTTGAAGTGGTTTTTTTGGACGAATTATTTTTCTAACTTTCTGGCTAAGTTAAGCACGAACTGACCCATTTTGAAAGAAACAATTATCTTACCTTTTTTGGTCACGACAATATCCCTGGTGTTTCTTTTGCATGGGAGACGCATGGTCTTTGGCGTTTCCCCCCGGCCCACACATTGCGTTGGCTCGTTGTAGCAAAGGGGGAAACACCATGGAACCCCCCCCCCTCCCCCCGACCCAGAACGTAACAGACCGTGTCGTTTTCTCCTGATAAGTCATCCAGTCGAGCGGGCCCAACCCACCCCATCTTCCCTATCCTCCCTATCTTCTTGTGGGGGCCGAGCGCACTAACAGAGAGGGATTCTCTCTCGCCCCCTTTCCCTCTCCCCTCGCCAAATATTCAAGACCTACTCATTCCACCACTCAAATTCATGGATCTGAGGGCCCTGGGCGTCCCTGAGGTATTTTATCCCCCCTTCTCTTCATTTTTTCGATTGAATCCTCTTCTTATTATGCATTGATATTCAATGTTGGGTGGTGTTAGATGAGTAGATGATTTCTTCATTTTTAGAATTCTTTTGTCATTGGTAGACAATTTTAGAAGATCGGTAGGCACTAGATGATGTGTTCTTGAATATGTAGGCCATATTATTTCGGATTGGTGCCTGTACAGGCTATTCATATGTTGTCATAGGAACCTGTATGAAGAGAGATGATGAACTCTTCAGAGGTCATTTATGGGAGCATTGCACATGTTGCGTCCTAGTGCCGTCACGTGTCGTGCTTCGTTGAAGAGGGTTTTCGGCAAAATTAATGTTCTAACTTTTTGGCTAAGTTAAGCACGAATTCATCCCGTTTGAAAAAAGATGTATCTGACCTTTTTTGGTCATGCCAAGATCCCTGCGTCCCGTTTGCATGGGAGACATCATGGTCCCTGGTGTTTCCCCCTGGTCCACACATCATAGACCTCGTCTTTTGCCCTCAACACAAAACGCCACGGACCGTGGTGTTTTCTCCTGATAAGTCATCCAGCCGCGCGGGCCCAACCCACTCCCTCTTCCCTATCCTCTGGCGGGGACCGAGCTAGCGCACGAACAGAGAGGTTCTCTCTCGCCCTTTCCCTCTCCCCTCACCAAATCCTCAAGATATACTCATTCCACCCCTCAAATTCGTGGATCTTAGGCCCCTAAGCATCCTCAAGGTACTCTTGCCCCTTCCCTCTAATTTATTTTGATTGAATCCTCTTCTTTTTTATGGTGGTGTTAGATGGTTAGATGGTTTATTCATTTTAGGGAAAAATTGTAGTTGGTAGATTATTTTAGATGATTGATAGGTACTAGATGGTGCATTGTTAAATTTGTAGGCCATATTAATTCGGATTGGTGCCTACGTAGGCTATCCATACGTTGTCATAGGAACCCACATGAAGAGATATGGTGAACACTTGATGGTTGTATATGGTATGGTTTGTTTGAGATCTTGGTTTGGTTATAGATGATTAATATTTGCATATGTTGTCCCATGGGATATTATCAAGAGAGATGATGAAGAGATGATGGTTGTATGTGATATTGTTTGTTTGATAATCTTGCTTGGTTTATAAATGATGTGTGTGTATGTGCTAGCAATTTGGTTTTTTGTTTGCAAGCAAGTTCATTGTGTTCAGATGATGTGTGTATGTGGTATGAAAAAATATGATGTGTGGGTATGTGTCGGAGTTTAGGATCTGCGTCCAAGAAACTTCTCCAAGAACTAGGGTTCAAACTCTAGGGTGCTTTGCTTGGCGACCTAGGACACTGCAACGACTACGGCTGGACTGCCACGGGCGCGCTGGCTCTCACCGGACACGAAGGGGTTGCACGAGCTACCCAAGTTCGGGCCACCATGCTGGTGTAAATACCCTACTCCTGCCTATGTTGGATTGCTCTGTAGTAGAGAGCTTGTGGCTCAAGGTACACGAGAGGTTGGGAGAATGGCTCGATCCCCTTACATGGAGGCGGCACTACCCCTTTTGTTGTGCCTTGGTCCTCTTCCCCGAAAATATGAGCAGGAAAGGGTGTCCACAGGGCGGCAATTCAAAGGGGGACAGGCGCCCAGGCCTATTCTCACTAAAGGCGGTCTCCGCCTGGTAAAGTAGTCTTCATGAAGCATTGGTGGGCTCGGCGATGACCAATGCCCTGGCGTGCCGATCCGTCCCAATCTTCTTTCACCAAAGAGGAAATGCTTTGGGACTTGCTTTGGGGGAGATAGACGTCGTCGCTCCCTTATCACCAAAATGGAAACTGTGCTTGGTCATGCCCCATCGTCCTTATCCTAACAGCAGGACGTCATCCATGTGATGGGCGCGGAGCCCCGCGACCGATGTCGTATGACCTGCCTCATGAGGCGACCTCGTGAAGGGAGCCTCGCGAGGCAGCCCGGTGCTTGGCGGCCTCGGCAGGGCTCTGCCTGGCGGCAAGGGCCCTTGCGAAGCGTCTCCTTGTGGAGCGGCCAGAGCAGGGCCACCTGTCATGGGCCAGCTTAGGTGTCGCCCTTTTGGCCAGAGGCAAACGAGTCGTGGTACCCTGGTTCTGAAAGAGCTAGTTATCGACTAGAGGGGGGTGAATAGGCGATTTTTATGAAAGTCTTCAAAATATGGGAGTTTCGAAGACAAACAATAGAAATGAAACTATTCGTATGCAGCGGAAGGTAGACTACACTAGGCAAGCCATAGTCAAGTATTCAATTAAGTGAAAGCACGAAGACTATTAGCAGATAGGTAGTAAGGATCAGGATGGAAGATAGGATGAAGCCAATCAGAACAAGTAGTCACACAGTGAAGTCAAACAGATAATGCAAGCAGGCAATGACTTCATGAAGACAAATTGTAAGTAAAGAGAAGTGAGAGATAGAACCAGTAGCTTGGAGAGGACAGAGATTTGTTCGACCAGTTCCAGTTGCTGTGACAACTGTACGTCTGGTTAGGGAGGCTGAGATTCAACTCAGAAGACCGCGTCTTCACCTTATTTCCCTTGAGCTAAGGACACCTAGTCCCCGCCCAATCACTCTGGTAAGTCTTCAAGGTAGACTTCCAAACCTTCACAGACTTCGTTCACCGGCAATCCACAATGACTTTTGGATGCTTAGAACGCGACGCCTAACCGACTGGAGGATTCACAATCCTCAAGTGTAACAAGGATCACGCGGACAGAAAGACTTCAGTGATGTCAAACACTCTTTGGGCTCTCGGTGGTTTGGGATTTGTCCTCGCAAGGATTCTCTCTCAAATGCTTCGGAGGTGGGTTACTCTCAAACGACAAAAGTCGTGCACTAACTCAGAGCAGCCACCAATTTATGGTGTAGGGGGTGGGCTATTTATAGCCACTGGGCAACCCGACCAGATTTGTCCGAAATGACCCTAGGTCACTAAGGAACTGACACGTGTCCCAACGGTGAGATTTCAAACACACGCGACAGCTTGACTTGGGCTACGAGTAAAGCTGACTCATCCGACTCTGGATAAGATTTGCTCTCATTGTCTTCGCTCAAAGACATAGGATTTGGTTGAGCATCACTTCAGTCACTCTGACTTTGTTCACTTGGACCCCACTTAACAGTGTTGTGGTTCCTATGACTCAACAAAGAAGAAAAGGAAACAACAAAACAACTAAGTCTTCGCGCTCCATAGTCTTCACGCGATGTCTTCTCATGTCATAGTCTTCAACGTGAATAGCTTCACAGACCATCATTGTCTTCAATGTCTTCACACATTTTTAGGGGTCATCTCCGGTAGGTAAACCGAATCAATGAGGGACTACTACCTGTGTTATCCTGCAATTCTCACAAACACATTAGTCCCTCAACCAGGTTTGTCGTCAATACTCCAAAACCAACTAGGGGTGGCACTAGATGCACTTACAATCTCCCCTTTTTGGTGATTGATGACAAACTGGTTGAAGTTTTTAACGGGGATAAAAGTATGTGAAATTGTAAAGGATTAAGATATTGTCTTCATAGGTGGCAAAAAGCTCCCCCTGAAGATGTGCACATAATTATTTTTGCATTGGAATGCAAATGCACATGGCAGGTTGTACTTGTGGAGATCCTCTTCACCTTATGAAGACAATACATCATGCATGAACAGATATACAAGAATAATGACATGCATAATGAAAAATGGATGTATGCAGAATGACTTCATGCGGGATTTATCATCGCACATGCGGAATTTATCGTCGCATCACAGAATAACAGCAAAAGTAGCAGACGACCATCAAGTTTAAGTGTTACAACTCAAAGAACCAAATGTATCAAAAGCGAGAGTTGTAAACCCTTAGAAAAGTATAGCAACCGCCCATATGGACCCGCTTGAAGACTATCAACATATGCTTCTCCCCATTTTGTTAGTAAGGACCAAAAAGGTTCGAAGACATAGTCTCTACTTGTTCCCATGAGGAGTAGGTGAGGCAGCAAGGTCGTCGTTGAGGTTTGGTGGTGCAGACGAACTGGGTGCAGTGTCGATACGCGCCAAAGTTGGAGGAGGTGAAGTAGCATCATCAGCGTCATCAAGAACTCTAGCATTAACGGTTGCCGCGGAGGAGGAGTACTCAGAATCTTCAAGAGATGGAGTCCGACGTAAGACAGCATTCCGGGGAGGAGTGGTATTGAACTTGAATCTCTCTATGAAGCCATCGTCTTGAAGATCAGCTTCAGCACTAAGCAATGTCAGACTCTTCCAAGACCTCCGACAGGTTTTATGAGTGACAAACGCATTCTTGGTGGCAAGATTTCGAATGCGGTTAACATCCACCAAGAGGCTTTGCATCTGACGCTTTAGCCAGTAATGATGCTTATCGTGTTTTTGATGCAAGGCCACGAGAAGCTCTCGGTCATTGAGCACACGAGATCTCTTCCGAGGCCTTGGAGCAATAGTGCTTTCAGTGGCTTCAGTACGGGCACGACGAGTATTGCCAGCCAGCGGATAAACACGAGTAGCAGCATGAACTCCTTCAACATGCTGAGAGAAACTCTGACGATCGACATTGTGAAGATAAATTGCCTCCTTTGCAGGCTCTGGGTATATGGCTTCGACGGACATATCAACCTCTGGCAAGAATATGAGATGGTTGCGAGCAGAGGGATGATAGGCAACAGCAGAGTGAAGCTTGATCAGTCGCATTACCCATGGAGCATAGAATTTCAGACCAAAGATGTCTGAGCCAGATGCAGCAAATTGCCGAATGAAGAAATCCTAAGCATTGAAGCTGATGCCATTAAGAATATAGAATACCAATGTCTTCATTGCGCCTTCAAGCTTTGCTGAGGAAGAATGTCCTTTGATGGGCCATAGAGTTCGCCTGATAATGTGATAGATTATGCGGGGCAGATACTCTAGGTCTTCAACAAAGAATTCCTTGGGATATTCAGCATCTTGCGGCAGTGGCTTCATCATACTCAGCATTTGGCTCATATGGGGTTCAGGCTTCTGGAAGATGCTTTCCAATGCATTGCGGTAAAGCTGACAACCAGGTTCATATAGTTCACCTGGAGTGGACTGGCCAGTAAGCTCAATGAGATAAAGGGCTTTGGCTTCATGGTGTACATTGCATGTCATCCACTCAAGGACCCATGTCTTCGGATCCCCGTTGTAGCCGCGGATGTGGAGAGTTGCATAGAATTGCAGCAGAAGCTCTTCATTCCAATTATCCTTATCAGTCACAAACTGGAGAAGGCCCGCATCTCTAAAACAGTCTAGGGCTTCTTCTAAGCAAGGCAGGCCAGCAATGGCTTCGCAGTCCAGACGCATATGGGGAAATATGCACCGGATTGGTGACTTGAGGTGGGGGAGTTCGTGGTGAGTCTTGACTTAGAGTTGCTGGTTGGGGGCGATCAGCCATGAGGCATCCTGAGAGATTGGCGTCAAAGGACGACCAATACTGATGAGTTCATTGTTTGTGAGAACAGGCGATGATACCGTTTGGTGCTCGATTTGAGGAAGGACTTCATCATCAACTACGTTGTCTTGGGGACCAATGTCTTCAGCAGTGATGGGGTCAACGGTTGGAACTTCTTCAGCTTCAGTAGCCTCTGTGGAAGCAGGCTCGTGAACTATCAACTGACGCTCTTGGTGTTCAGATGCAGGACGAGCAAAAGAGATGGGCTTGACGACGAGGGGCTCTGTGGGAGCAGCCCGATCTTTCTTCTTGGTTTTTCTTTTCTTGGTGGGTGGGGCATCGTCAGTGGTGTTCTTGAGTTTGCGTTTTCTGGCTTCGGCTTCAGCTGCCCTGGTTTTCTTCTGTTCTGAAGCCATTGTGGGGACCTTAGGCTTCGAGCCTGTCATATTGGTAGGGAAGACAATGCGAGGTTCTTCCCGCCTCGGTGCTTCAGCTTGGGCCGCAGCAGGCTTCTTCTTCTTGGCAGCCAGCTTGGGGTCTATGCCAGGACGCCCAAGTACCTTGCACTTCTCAGCTTCATTGTAAACTTGAACACACTTGGCAGCTAGATTCTTCATTCGCTCGCGTGAACCTTTGGCTTCTTCGTGCTTCTTGCGAAATGCCTCCTTGAGGTCATGCAGCATCAGCTTGAAGTTTTGAGCATCAGCCACACTGAGCTTGGCCACGTGCTTCTTGAACTGGCCTTTCTCATAGTCAATTTTGTTTTTCAGTTCAACAATTCTCTGAGCCAGAGCCAGGTCAGGAGCAATGGCGCCTTGGAAGGCGACACTGATGCCAATTGGGAGCTGAAGATCATCAAAGCTGAGATTGGGGTTGTCAAACCACTCATCAATGAAGTTGTCCAGAATGTTCACATTGAAGAGGGGCAGATCATTGAAGATCTTCGCCTCTTGCTTGCTCTTAATGAGCTGTTCAAGAGCATCATCACCGCACTCATCATCAGTTGACAGATCAATGGCTTCAATTTCGTTCCTTAGAACGGCAGCCGGTGTCAGTGCTTGACCAGAAATCTGAACATTTTTCTTCTGAGGCTTCTCTTTCTTCTTGGAGATGCAAGAGAGATCTTCAGAATTGATACTTGGAGCAGGAGGGGCAGTTGCCAATGGCTTCGCTCGTGAAGCTTTTGAAGCAGCAGAAGGTTTTGAAGACTTGGTTTTCTTCTGCTTCTATGGCTTAGGAGGAGGAGTTGGCGCATCATCAGAATCAGCATCATCGGCAGAGTGATCCACATTTGCACCTTGGACGACAATGTGAGTGATGAGGCCTTCGAGGTTGTAGAAGGGGCCGATTCTGTTTTCATTGGCTTCATGGGTGCCATCATCCCGAGGAGCAGACGAACCTGGGTTGAAGTCAAGTCCAAATGCCTTCTTGTTCTTCACAGCAGAGTCTTTGGCGAACTTGAAGTTGCGCTTGAATAGATTGTCTTCGCGACACCACAACAGAGAAGAAGGGTCAGCATTCTCTGGTTGTGGTCCGCGAACCATGCACGCATAGAAGCCTTGATCAATAGCTTCAGTCTTGGACCTGGGAGGAAGATTTTTGTATAGGATATCTCCCTAGGGTCGCTTGATGGCATTCTTCTCGGCATACTCAGCAGTGACAAATCTGTATTTGAACCATTCCTCTGCCCAATTTCTTCGAATCCATTGGATTCGATTCTTGCGTTCACCATAGGTTTCTTCGGGGTCTGTCTTGTACAGTTCGTGCAGATCTGGCGGCAAATCTTTGGATGTATTTCCACGGCGCTGTCTGCCGCCCTTTCTTGTTGACTTCTCAGTTGCCATGAAGCTTAAACTGAATGGCTTCAAAACTAGCAAAGGCTTCCGACGGCTGGTCAGACAAGAACTGGCTTTAGGAGAATTTATGTGACTCCGTAAGAATTCTGCAAATGAATGTAGACTATGAGAACCAAGGGATTCTCCCACGGACATGTACCTGTGACAGCATTAGATGTGCGAGGGAAGGGGAAGAGGTCATATGCATTCTCAGAAGATTTTGAAGATAAATCAGTTTGAAGACATTGACCTCATAACGCGAAGACATTCACTTATTTGTTGTGAGTTGGTTCCAGATTTGTACAAATCCAAGAATAAGTACACGTGAGGAATCTAACTTGTAGAGAAGCATAAGTGAACATACTAGGTATAATATGAGATGCAGAACGGGATAGATTCAACTTTGGAAGTATAGAAACTACTTTTGGTAAAGAGGAATGAATCTATCAGATCAAAAAGACGGTAAAAAGTAAGTTTTAATTACCACACAAAGAACTGCTAGACAGAGCGGAGTTGGAGGCCGAGCAGTTCAATCTCCCGTGCCCTAACTTGGCGACGGAAGACACCTACGGCAGCGGTGGAGAAGACGAGGTCCGCGACCGGCGTGAGGACGGCGTCGGTGAGGTCGTGGCAGCTAAGCGCTTCGTCGCCGGCGTCGTTGAGAGCTAGTGGTGGCGCTAGGGTTTGTGAGAGGTGGCAAGGTGGAAGAAAGATTTTGACCGCGATGTGATGGGTATTTATAAGGAAAGGGACGACAGAGCGCAATTATGCAGGTGCCCCCGGTGGTTCACATCTGAAAGGCACATGGCAAGCATGCAACACCTTGGAAGTTGTTCCATGTTCCCACGCACGCCTGGATTGTCGGGGTGGTCGTTCTGAATTCTCCGGCTTTTAGGCAATAAGGATATAGCATTAAAAACAGATGTAAATGTTTGTCAGATTGACTTCAACTGACAAGGTCTCAGTGAAGACAATCGACAGTCTTCAATAGAATGCATATGATTTGGACAGATAGAGTTGAGGTAGAAGCATAGATAGGTTAGGGTCCAATCACATTTACTTAGATCAAAAGATTCAGCAAGAAGTCATAGCTATAAGTGAATGTTGTAGAGGACAGAACACAAATATGTATAAAACCAGTGTAAGACCAAATCAACAGGATGATGATAAATATGAACATAAGTCAAGTATGAAGACAAATCAAATACGAAGATTTTGCAATCATAACGCCAAGGGAAACACTTCAAACAAAAGTTTGGTGGTGGCGTTACCCACCGTATAGGAAGTATTAGACCCAAACATGGCGCACAATTATCGAGGCGCTCCGAAGTCAAATTTCGCATTAATGTATTCACACTTAGAGTGTATGTCTTCATTGATTGAAGATATACATTACTTTGTGTGTTGCACATCTAAGTCATCAAAATGCATAAGTGTTAGGATGTGTGTCCAATCACAGGACATTTGAGGATTCCAAGGTATTTAGCTCACATAGCAACTTGCAAAACCTTTTCTCATCCAAGGGATTTGTGAAGATATCAGCCAATTGCTCTTCTGTGTTGACGTGAATGATATCAATATCTTCCTTCATGACATGATCTCTGAGAAAGTGATGACGAATTTCAATGTGCTTTGTCTTCGAGTGCTGAACTGGGTTGTTGGCAATCTTGATGGCGCTTTCTTTGTCGCAGTAGAGTGGCACATTCTTCAGGTGGATACCATATAGCCCTTGAGAGTTTGCTTCATCCAGAGAAGCTGAGCACAACAAGATCCAGCAGCAATGTATTCGGATTCAGCAGTGGAGAGAGATACACGGTTTTGCTTCTTTGAAGACCAACAGACAAGAGATCATCCCAGAAAGTGACATGTGCCTGATGTGGACTTGCGATCAACCTTGTCACCAGCATAATCAGCATCTGAGAATCCAACTAGATCAAACTCTGAGCCCTTTGGATACCATAATCCTAGTGTTGGGGTGTAAGCCAAATATCGAAGAATTCGCTTCACGACTAAGTGATGTGATTCCTTTGGTGCCGCTTGGAATCGGGCACACATGCAAACACTGAGCATTATATCTGGCCTAGATGCACATAAATAAAGTAAAGAACCAATCATGGAGCGGTATACCTTTTGATCGAACTCTTTACCATTGGCGTCGGGACCCATATGACTATTGGTTGGCATTGGCGTCGTGTATCCTTTGCAGTCTTTCATTCCAAACTTCTTCAGGCAATCTTTGAGATATTTTTCTTGAGATATGAAGATGTCGTTGCGTTGTTGATGGATTTGGAGACCCAGAAAGAACTTTAGCTCGCCCATCATGGACATCTGATATTGCTCTTGCATCATGTGACCAAACTCATCACTGTATTTCTTGTTAGTGCAGCCAAAGATAATGTCATCCACATAGATTTGACACACAAATAGTTCACCATCATATGTCTTCGTGAAGAGTGTAGGATCTAGTGAACAAGGTTTGAAGCCTTTGCTCTTCAGGAAGTCTTTGAGTGTGTCATACCAAGCATGAGGGGCTTGTTTGAGGTCATACAATGCCTTGTTGAGCTTGTATACCATATCAGGATGTTTTGGATCTTCAAAGCCAGGAGGTTGTGCAACATATACTTCTTCTTCAATCTTTCCATTGAGGAAGGCACTCTTCACATCCATTTGATACAGAAGGATGTTGTGATGATTTGCATAGGCTAGCAGTATGCGAATGGCTTCAAGCCTAGCCACCGGAGCAAATGTTTTATCGAAGTCAATCCCTTCCACTTGAGTGTATCCTTGAGCCACGAGACGAGCCTTGTTTCTGACAACTTGACCATGCTCATATTGCTTGTTGCGATATATCCATTTGGTGCCAATTATATTGTGCTTACGAGGATCAGGGCGCTTGACCAATTCCCACACATTGTTCAGCTCGAACTGTTGAAGCTCTTCTTGCATGGCTTGAATCCATTCAGGTTCCATGAAGGCTTCAGCAACTTTCTTGGGTTCAGAGATTGAGGCGAATGCAAAATGCCCACAAAAAATTGTTAGCTGTGTTGCTCTTTAAGTAGCTCTTAAACGAGTGAGTGGACCAGGTGCATTGATGCTGTCGATTATCTTCTCAATCTGTACTTCATTTGCAACACGAGAATGAACAGGATGAAGATTTTGCTCTTGCTGATCACTGTCATCATTTGGGGGATTGTCTTCAGGCTGAGCATTGTCTTCAAGTTGATTAGGAGCAGAAATGATAAGTTCCTCTTCAGTATGAGCCTCAGAAGGTATGATCTCTCCAATTCCCATTTGCTTGATTGATTCACTAGGAGGTACTTCATCTAGCACACTTGGCAGATGCTCTATTTGCGAGCCGTTAGTCTCATTGAATCGCACATCCACAGTTTCAACCACTTTATAGTGAAAGAGGTTGAAGACTCTGTAGGAGTGCGAATCCTTTCCGTAACCAAGCATAAAACCTTCACGTGCTTTCGGTGCAAATTTTGAAGTGTGATGTGGATCCTTAATCCAGCACCTAGCACCAAATACTCTGAAGTAGCTTACATTTGGCTTCTTACCAGTTAGGAGTTCATAGGATGTTTTCTTCATAAGCTTGTGAAGATAAACACGGTTGATGACGTGGCATGCAGTATCAATGGCTTCAGGCCAGAACTTCCGTGGAGTCTTGTACTCATCGAGCATTGTTCGGGCCATCTCAATAAGAGTTCTATTCTTGCGCTCCATGATGCCATTCTGCTGAGGTGAGTACGGAGCAAAGAACTCATGTGTGATGCCCATAATATCCAGATAAAGGTCGAGGCCGGTGTTCTTGAACTCAGTGTTGTTGTCACTTCGGATATGCTTGATCTTGACGCCATAGTTTGTCATGGCATGATTGGCAAAGCGTCTGAAGACATCATGCACTTCATTCTTGTAGAGGATTATATGCACCCAAGTATATCTTGAATAATCATCAACAATGACAAAGCCATAGAGGCAAGCAGTGGTTGTGAGAGTAGAGTAGTGAGTAGGGCCAAATAAGTCCATGTGTAGCAGCTCGAAGGGTTGAGATGTAGTCATGATTGTCTTCGAGGGATGCTTGGCCCTAGTCATCTTTCCAGCTTCGCAGGCACCACACAGATGATCCTTCTTGAACTTGACGCCTTCGATGCCCACGACATGCTTCTTCTTCGCGAGAGTGTGCAAGTTCCTCATGCCAGCATGACCTAGTCTTCGATGCCAAAGCCAACACTCTGAAGCTTTTGCTAGAAGACATACGGCCATCTGTGGTCCTGCTGAGAAATCTACCATATACAGATCATCTTTCTAATACCCTTCAAAGACTAGAGACTTGTCAGATTCCATTAGTACAAGGCAACGATATTTTCCAAATAGCACAATCATGTTGAAGTCATAAAGCATTGAGACATACATTAAGTTGAAACCAAGGGATCCAACAAGCATCACTTTATCCATGTGATGATCCCTTGATATTGCAACTCTACCTGGACCCAATACCTTTCTTTTACCAGTGTCAGCAAATGTGATGTGACTCTTGTTTGATGGGACGTAGCCTTGAATCCATCAGAAGACTTCGATCGCCAGTCATGTGGTTAGTGCATCCACTGTCCATAATCCATTCTGAAGTATGAGGTGTCATAGCCTACAGTGCAGTTTGGGGGATAGGCTTCACCAAGCGAGTTGTGAAGCATAAACATTTGACGAACAAGTGGAACATGGAAATTCAGATCTTGGTTAGGATAGATAGGATGAGTGTCAAGGAATCCCGGGACGAAATACATAGTAAGACCATTTGGGAATTTTATCTTGCGCCCCACAAGATGTCTAAGGTCCCCAGCATTAGCATCAGACGCCTTTGATTTCCGGCTGGAGACCTTTCCCTGCAAAAGAGAGTTAAGTTTTCTTAACCACCCACATTTTCGGGGGTGGCTTAGAAGCAATGAGTCTAAGTGCAGCATCTGAGAACTTTGGCTTTGGATCCCTAGTAAATAGCCTTGCAGGAGGTGAATAATACTCATAGGAATAAGCAGAAAAGTTCTTTGTTTTACTAACATAGCGGTTTGAGGAAACACACTCATATTCATGGGTCTGAGTATGATTTCCCTGCAAAACATTGACGTTAGGGTGACTCAGATGAGTCCTTGGTCTGTATAAAGCTTTTGGAACATATGAAGCCTTTGGTATGGGGTTTGTCGTCTTCCCAGGTGGTGTCATAATGATATTCACTGGAAGATTCTCAAGACAGCTTTTGGGTACCCATATCTTCTTCATAGGTGGCCCATTCCTGTAGTTAGTACCAATATATCTGGCAAACACTTCGCCATTCTGATTCTTAAACAGTTTGTAGTTTGCATCAAAGGATTCATCAATGATGACATGGTTAGCACAAGTGAAACCAGATAAGGTGGATGGATCTACTGAAGGTTCCTTTGCATCAACCCATGTGGTTTTGGGGTACTGCTCAGTCTTCCAGTAAGACCCATCAACATTCATTTTCCTCTCGAACCCAACACCCTCTTTCCTAGGGTTTCGGTTCAGAATCTGCTTTTTGAGGACATCACATAATGTCTGATGCCCTTTGAGACTTTACTACATCCCTGTCTCAAGCAGTATCTTCAACCTAGCATTTTCATCAACAATAGTAGTGGTATCCTCAGTAGAGGGGTTAGTTACCACATTGACAGTGGAAGATATTGCAACAGGAGTAGCAGTAAAACATTTAGCAATAGAGGCAGCGTTATCATGCTCAATGCATTTTAGACATGGTGGTTCAAATCCTTCCAGAGCAGGACTGGTCTGTTGAGCGCGAAGTGGCTCATTCTCTTTTTGAAGATCTTCATGAATCGCTCTCGATTTCTCAAGATCTTGCTTCCTTTGAAGATAATCGTAGGAAAGCTTTTCATGAGTTGTTGTGAGTGTTTCATGACGACCTTCAAGTTCTTCGTACTTAACATGAAGATTTTTGATGTCTTCAATTAAGGACTGAGATCGGGTCATTTCTGCGTCCAACATGTCATCGCTTTTGTCTAACAGTTTTTGAATATGTTCCATAGCTTTCTGTTGTTCAGTTGCAATTTTAGCAAGTGTTTTGAACTAGGTTTGGATTCACCATCAGAGTCATCTTCACTTGATGTTTGAAAGTAGGCATCGCGTGATTTTACCTTGGCACCACATGCCATGAAGCAGTAGGTGGGAGCCTATTGGAAATATGCCCTAGAGGCAATAATAAAATGGTTATTATTATATTTCCTTGTTCATGATAATTGTCTATCTTTCATGCTATAATTGTGTTATTCGGAAACTGTATTACATGTGTGAATACATAGACCAAAACAAGTCCCTAGTGAGCCTCTAGCTGACTAGCTCGTTGATCAACAGATGGTCATGGTTTCCTGACCATGGACATTGGATGTCATTGATAACGGGATCACATCATTGGGAGAATGATGTGATGGACAAGACCCAATCCTAAGCATAGCACAAGATCGTGTAGTTCATTTTTGCTAGAGATTTTCTAATGTCAAGTATCATTTCCTTAGACCATGAGATTGTGTAACTCCCGGATACCGTAGGAGTGCTTTGGGTGTACCAAACGTCACAACGTAACTGGGTGACTATAAAGGTGCACTACAGGTATCTCCGAAAGTGTCTGTTGGGTTGGCACGAATCGAGACTGGGATTTGTCACTCCGTATGACGGAGAGGTATCTCTGGGCCCACTCGGCAATGCATCATCATAATGAGCTCAATGTGACCAAGTAGTTAGTCATGGGGTCATGCATTACGGAACGAGTAAAGTGACTTGCCGGTAACGAGATTGAACGAGGTATTGGGATACCGACGATCGAATCTCGGGCAAGTAACGTACCGATTGACAAAGGGAATTGTATACAAGATTACTTGAATCCTCGACATCGTGGTTCATCCGATGAGATCATCGTGGAACATGTGGGAACCAACATGGGTATCCAGATCCTGCTATTGGTTATTGGCCAGAGAGCTGTCTCGGTCATGTCTGCATGATTCCCGAACCCGTAGGGTCTACACACTTAAGGTTCGATGATGCTAGGGTTATAAGGAAGATATGTATGTGATTACCGAATGTTGTTTGGAGTCCCGGATGAGATCCCGGACGCCACGAGGAGTTCTGGAATGGTCTGGAGGTGAAGATTTATAAATGGGAAGTTGTTATACGGTCACCGGAAATGTTCGGGGGCATACCGGTATTGTACCGGGGCCACCGGAGGGGTTCCGGGGGTCCATCGGGAGGGTCCACCTGTCCCGGAGGGCCTTATGGGCTGTAGAGGGAAGGGAACCAGCCCCTTGGAGGGCTGGGCGCAACCCTCCTAGGGCCCATGTGCCTAGGGTTGGGGGGAACCCTAAGGGGGGGCGCCTCCCTTGCTTGGGGGGCAAGCCCCCTCCCCCCTTGGCTGCCGCCCCCCTCTAGATCCCATCTAGAGGGGTCGGCCCCCCTTCCCCCTTCTCCTATAAATAGAGGGGCGAGGGGAGGGCTGCAACACCACATCCAAGGTGCAGCCCCTCCCCTCCCCAACACCTCTCCTCCTCCATAAGAGCTTGGCGAAGCCCTGCCGGAGAACTGCCGCTCCATCACCACCACGCCGTCGTGCTGCTGCTGGAGCCCTCTTCCTCAACCTCTCCCTCCTCCTTGCTGGATCAAGGCGCGGGAGATGTCACCGGGCTGCACATGTGTTGAACGCGGAGGTGCCGTCGTTCGGCGCTTAGATCGGAATCCACCGCGATCTGAATCGCTTTCGAGTACGACTCCCTCATCCACGTTATTGCAACGCTTCCGACTTGCGATCTTCAAGGGTATGAAGATGCACTCCCCTCTCTCTCGTTGCTAGTTACTCCATAGATTGATCTTGGTGATGCGTAGAATTTTTCTAATTTCTGCAACGATCCCCTACAGAGTCGAGTCGTCCTTATCATTATCACCAGCGTTGGTGACGGAGCCATTGTCTTCAGTGTTGAAGATGGACTTGGCAACGTAGGCTGTAGCTAGAGCCAAACTCGCAACACCAGAGTCGGACTCCTCCTCAGACTCCACCTCCGCCTCCTCAGAAGCAGACTCCTCCTCTGAATCCATCTCCTTGCCAGATGAGCTCTTCTTGTGTGATGAAGACTTGGAAGAATACTTGGAAGAAGACTTTGAGGATTTCTTCTTCTTCTTATCATCAGAATCATATTCTTTGCTCTTCTTCTTCTTATCATTGTCCCACTTTGGACACTCAGAGATGTAGTGACCAGATTTCTTGCACTTGTGGCAGGTTCTCTTCTTGTGGTCATGGGTGGAAGCTTCATCATTTCTTGAGTTGGATCATGAAGACTTTCTAAAGCCTTTCTTCTTGGTGAATTTCTAGAACTTATTCACAAACATAGCAAGCTCCTTTCCAATGTCTTCAGGATCACCAGAACTGTAGTCAGATTCTTCTTCAGATGAGGAAACAACCTTTGCCTTCAAAGCGCGAGTTCAGCCATAGTTGGGGCCATAGATATCTCGTTTCTTAGATAGCTGAAACTCATGTGTGTTGAGACTCTCAAGTATGTCAGACGGATCGAGAGTCTTGAAGTCAGGGCGTTCTTGAATCATCAGGGCTAAGGTGTCAAATGAGCTGTCAAGTGATCTCAGTAGTGTCTTGATTATTTCATGCTTCGTGATCTCAGTGGCGCCGAGTGCTTGGAGCTCATTTGTGATATCAGTGAGGCGATCAAATGTGAGCTGGACGTTCTCATTATCGTGTCTCTTGAAGCGGTTGCGGAGAACACTGATCCTTTGATCTCGCTGAGTTGAGACGCCTTCATTGACCTTGGAGAGCCAGTCCCAGACTAGCTTCGATGTTTCCAGAACACTCACACAGCCATACTGTCCTTTGGTCAGATGACCACAAATGATGTTCTTGGCAGTAGAGTCCAGTTGAATGAACTTCTTGACATCAGCAGGGGTGACACATTCACTGGTCTTGGGAACGCCGTTCTTGACGACATACCACAGATCGATATCAATGGCTTCAAGATGCATGCACATCTTATTCTTCAAGTAGGGGTATTCAGTGCCATCGAAGATGGGGCACACAGCGGAGACTTTGATTATCCCTGCAGTCGACATAGCTAAAACTCCAGGTGGTTAAACTGAAGCACATAGAACAAGGGAGTACCTTGCTCTGATACCAATTGTAAGAGCTAGTTATCGACTAGAGAGGGGGTGAATAGGCGATTTTTATGAAAGTCTTCAAAACATGGGAGTTTCGAAGACAAACAATAGAAATTACACTATTTGTATGCAGCAGAAGGTAGACTACACTAGGCAAGCCATAGTCAAGTATTCAATGAAGTGAAAGCACGAAGACTATTAGCAGATAGGTAGTAAGGATCAGGATGGAAGATAGTGTGAAGCCAATCAGAACAAGTAGTCACACAGTGAAGTCAAATAGATAATGCAAGCAGGCAATGACTTCACGAAGACAAACTGTAAGTAAAGAGAAGTGATAGATAGAACCAGTAGCTTGGAGAGGACAGGGATTTGTTCGACCAGTTCCAGTTGTTGTGACAACTGTACGTCTGGTTAGGGAGGCTGAGATTCAACTCAGAAGACCGCGTCTTCACCTTATTCCCCTTGAGCTAAGGACACCTAGTCCCTGCCCAATCACTCTGGTAAGTCTTCAAGGTAGACTTCCAAACCTTCACAGACTTCGTTCACCGGCAATCCACAATGACTTTTGGATGCTCAGAACGCGACGCCTAACCGGCTGGAGGATTCACAGTCTTAAAGTGTAACAATTCTTCAGATCACGCGGACAGAAAGACTTCAGTGATGCCAAACACTCTTTGGGCTCTAGGTGGTTTGGGCTTTGTCCTCGCAAGGATTCTCTCTCAAATGCTTCAGAGGTGGGTTGCTCTCAATCGACAAAAGCCGTGCACTAACTCGGAGCAGCCACCAATTTATGGTGTAGGGGGTGGGCTATTTATAGCCACTGGGCAACCTGACCTGATTTGTCCGAAATGACCCTGGGTCACTAAGGAACTGACACGTGTCCCAACGGTCAGATTTCAAACACACGCGGCAGCTTGACTTGGGCTACAAGTAAAGCTGACTCATCCGACTCTGGATAAGATTTGCTCTCATTGTGTTTGCTCGAAGACATAGGATTTGGTTGAGCATCACTTCAGCCACTCTGACTTTGTTCACTTGGACCCCACTTAACAGTGCGGTGGTTCCTATAACTCAACAAAGAAGAAAAGGAAACAACGAAACAACTAAGTCTTCGCGCTCAATAGTCTTCACGCGATGTCTTCTCATGTCATAGTCTTCAACGTGAATAGCTTCACAGACCATCATTGTCTTCAATGTCTTCACACATTTTTAGGGGTCATCTCCGATAGGTAAACCGAATCAATGAGGGACTACTACCTGTGTTATCATGCAATTCTCACAAACGCATTAGTCCCTCAACCAGGTTTGTCGTCAATACTACGAAAACCAACTAGGGGTGACACTAGATGCACTTACAGGTTCCCACTGGGCCGACAGTAGCCCCCGGGCCCGTGGCGTGCAGGTTCCTCCCGTTAGGAGCGAAACAACGCGGGGCCTAGAGGGCGTGTAGCGACCAGACCTCAAACGGTCAAGTCTCTGTGCATCTGTGTCATCGCTGGATCGGTAATGCTGACACACATAGTACTCGAGGAATTATAACAGAGTTTCAATCACACACTTATTATATCGAGTCCTCATAAAGAGTATGATTACACAAAAATATAACAGCTGAAGGCCATCTAAACTAAATAACGGCGGAAGCTTCGAATGTAAATGAGTCCATCAACTCCAACGGCATAGCTAAGTGCAAAACAATGACCTATCGCACCTTATTTGTCGTCTGAGTAGTCTGCAACATGAGACGTTGCAGCCATGTAGGTCAGCACATTGAATATGCTGGCAAAGTTACACTGTAAAGCAATAAAATGCAAGAACTATATCTACATGCAATATTTGGCTGGTGGAGGCTGTAAGTTTATGACTTTGCATAAAGCTAGTTTTTCCTACAACAAAGGAATAAATTTATTTAACTACTCCCAAGTTGCCCAATATTTGAGAAGGTAACCCCAACTCAAATCCCAATTAAAGATATCATCATTAACCCAAATCAAATTAATTAAAGTAACGTGATGAGATCACATAAATAGATTCAAGTACTAGATACTCAAGATGTCCATAACCGGGGACACGACTAACCATGATTAGTTTATACACTTTGCAGAGGTTTGTGCACTTTTCCCCATGAGACTCAACCGCATCCATGATCGGATGATTGAGACATAGTCTTTCTGAAGCATTAACTCTCTACTCCAGGCGGACCGGTACACCTACTTTCCCCTACATCTGCTAGTCCACCTCTTCAAGAGCTCACGCAACTTACTCAACTATGCCAGAGCCCATAATGGCTTGTGGCTGCACACGGAAGTTTCTAGCATGACTAATCTTATGATCCCTTTGAGCCTGGGTGGCGAACCGTAGGAAAATCACACAGGTACTCCAGGATTTCCCAAAAACATGCAACACTGGGTTCCCCAGGTGCCTCAACCAATCCACCCAGATGTACATTTAATTTGCCACCTTAATGTTATCCATGATTAAATAACTCTCAAACTTCCATGTGTGAATCACAATCCAATCCCCGTTTACGAGCATGGCTAAGCAATAAATAAGCATAACATATATTCCCAGGGTGATCAAAAGGTATTAGGCTCCTACCTCAAGTACTACAACCAAAACCACATGTTCCCAATCCTACTCATTCAAATATTTGAGGGGCAATACTAATGCATAGTAAAAACTGGGTATAAAAGAGTATGATCAAAGTGTAACTTGCCTTGTTGACGATCTGCAAACTCTAAAGATTCGTAACAACAAGCTGCGCACTCCGGATAATCTAGCGTAGACAATTAGTAGCATACATAAGCAATCACTCAAACGAAACAACGAGAAAGCCGAGAAAAGATCCAAATCAAACACGAAACAAGTAAACGGCTTAGACTAACAAAAATAAAACCTAACAAAATTATTATTATGTGGATTAGATCTTAACAGTAGGTACAAATGATTAGCTACAATTTTAAAAAAGATTCAACTCAAATGGAGCAACGAAACTCAAAATACGAACGAAACAAAATCGTTTACTAATCTAGACTAAACTCAAATTTTACAGTACTAAAATCATGTTCAAGTTTGTTAACCGGAAAGAACAGAACAATACGAAGATTTAGGTGCTGGTTTCATCTAATTTGGATAAACGAGTAAAAGGTTATGCTAGTTTAAAGATCAGGGGCTAAATCGCGATAAAACTATTCGTGGATAGGTCCCTGGCCGAAAATAAACTAAAAAGAAAAATCCTACGGCGTGAACTTCGCTAACAGAACTTATACGGCGAAAACCATTCGTTAAAACAAATGAACGAACGGACGTTTGTTAACTAATAAAATCGAAACTAAACCGAACCAAAAAACTGAAAAAATCCGGGGTTGACCGGTTCGTGCCGGCTCAACGGCGACGGTCGACGGCGGCGGGCGACAGCGCGGGTGTTGGGAGATGGTGCGGGCGGCGACGTGGCGCGCGAGCGGCGGCGGGCGGCGGGGTTTGGCGAGGGGGGAAACGGAGGCAGGGCGACACTTATAAAGGGTCGGGGGGCACTCCAAATTGGAGGAGGGGGCATGCGACGACGGCGCGGGAGAGGAGTCCGGTTCAGACTCCCTCCGGCGGATGGTGGCGGCGGCGCTCGGGACTCCGGTCCCGAGCCGGTTGGGCTGGCGCGACGCTAGGCCGGCTGGGCTTCGGCCCAGTCGGTCTGAAACGTTTTTTTTAAGTTTTGCCCGAAAGAAAAATCCTAATAAAATATAAAAAAGTTTGTAAAAATTCCAAAAACAATTTTCACCGTCCAAACCTAATATTTAGGACAAGATGAATAGTTTTCTGGGCTAAGACGCAATTTTCAAAAATGCAATATTTTTCTAATTCAAATAAGATAGCAAATAAAATACCAATAAAATCATTATTTGATTTTAAAATTCTTTCTCCAATATTTCTCTTGGGTTGAAGAAGTCATATTTTCTTCTCTCATATATTTTTGATATTGGAAATAATTGGAGAGAAAAATAATAAAATCAAATTGATCCTTTCTCCAATTTGAAATAAATTCAAATATGAACTTTGTGAAACCTCCAACTCTCTCGTTGGGTCCATGAGTTGCTTAAGATTTATAGGATCTCAAGCAAATGCAAGAATAAATATGATATGCATATGATGATCTATGTATAACCTCCAAATTGAAAATTTGGGATGTTACAGGGCGACGCGTGGCGACTTTTATGGGCGGGACACCCCTACTCCCAAGGATGCCTCGGTAATCGCCGACCTAGGGATAAAGCCTGGGTGCACAGGGTGCAAGCACATCATTGCTTCCCATCTCCATCTCTCCCTTCGTCTTGCACGTGAGCAACTTCCTTGATCCTCTTCCTACAACTTCCAATCCTCCTCGTCGCCATGGCCCCCGGCAAGAAGCATGTGACTTCCGAGGCCTCCTCCATCAAGGGAGCCCAGGCAGCGGAGCCCGGTCCAGCCCTGCTGCCATCCACCATCACCAACGAGAATGGGCTAGCCAGGGCTCACCCCTTGTTGGCCTCCACGCACCACGAGGGAGGCACCTCCAAGATCTGGTCAGGCTCGCACCCGCGACGCCACCTTCGGGTCCATGGTGGTCAACATCTTCTTCCACTCGCTCTTCGCCGGGTTGGTGCCAACCTTCTCTGACTTTCTCCTCGCCATCCTTGAGCACTACGAGATTCGCCTCCTGCATCTCCATCCCAACTCCATCCTCGTCCTCTCTCTATCTCTTCGCATACTTCTGTGAGTCCTTCTTGGGAGTGATGTCGTCTGTGGCGCTCTTCCGAACTTTCTATAGCCTATGGGTCTTCTCCTCAGGGAACCACCGCTCCGGGGGTGCCTCCTTCCGCGTTGACGACGAGATGCACAAGATCTTAATCGACATGAAGATCTCAAAGAAGGTGGAGAACTTTAGGTCACAATGGGTTTATGTTGACGCCCTGCGGACCAGCCCCCTCATGGCGGTCTGCTACTTCTTGAGCTTGTGTTGGCTTTTCCCTTGAAGAGGAAAGGGTGATGCAGCAAAGTAGAGATAAGTATTTCCCTCAGTTTGAGAACCAAGGTATCAATCCAGTATTAGGTACATGCAAGTCTCTAATCTATGCACCTGCACAAACAATCAAACACTTGCACCCAATGCTATAAAGGGGTTGTCAATCCATTAATGGTCACTTGCAATGATGAGATCTGATAGAGATAGATATGAAAGATTACGAAAATGTAAAACAAAGTAAAAACAAATAAATTGCAACAAGGTATTTTTGGGTTTTTGGTTTTATAGATCTGAAAATAAATTGCAATTGTTTCATACTTTAGTATTCTCAAACCTTTTCAACTTTCACGCAATACATGAGCGTGAGCCATAGATATAACACTATAGGTGGAATAGAATATGGTGGTTGTGCCAAAGACAAAAGGAAGGAGAAAGTCCCACATCAACTAGGCGTATTAACGGGCTATGGAGATGCCCATCAATAGATATCAATGTGAGTGAGTGGGGATTGCCACGCAATGGATGCACTAGATCTATAAGTGTACGAAAGCTCAAAAAGAAACTAAGTGGGTGTGCATCCAACTCGCTTGCTCATGAAGACCTAGGGCAATTCGAGGAAGCCCGTCATTGGAATATACAAGCCAAGTTCTATAATGAAAAATTCTCACTAGTACATGAAAGTGACAAAATAGGAGACTCTCTATCATGAATGTCATGGTACTAATTTGAAGCACAAGTGTGGAAAAAAGGATAGTAACATTGTCCCTTCTTTCCTTTCTCTCATTTTTTGGTGGGCTTCTTTGGCCTCTTTTTTTGTTTTGGGCTTCTTTGGCCTATTTTTTTATAAAGTCTGGAGACTCATCCCAACTTGTGAGGGAATCATACCTTCCACCATCATTTCCTCACATGGGACAAAGCTCTAATAATGATGATCATCACACTTTTATTTACTTACAACTCAAGAATTACAACTCGATTCTAGAACAAAGTATGACTCTATATGAATGCCTCCAGCGGTGTATCGGGATGTGCAATCATCAAAAGTGACACGTACAAAAATATGAACGGTGGCCTTGCCACAAATACTTTGTCAACTACATGATCATGCAAAGCAATATGACAATGATGAATCGTGTCATAATAAATGGAACGATGGAAGTTGCATGGCAATATATCTTAGAATGGCTATGGAAATGCCATAATAGGTAGGTATGGTGGCTGTTTTGAGGAAGGTATATGGTGGGTTTAATGCACCAGCAAGAATTGCGCGGTACTAGATAGGCTAGAAATGGTGGAAGGGTGAGAGTGTGTATAATCCATGGACTCAACATTAGTCATAAAGAACTGATATACTTATTGCAAAAGTCTATAAGCCATTGAAACAAAGTTCTAAACGCATGCCCCTAGGGGAAGGTTTGGTAGGAGTTAACCATCGCGCGATCCCGACCTCCACACAAAGGATGGCAATAAAAAAAATCATGCTCCGACTTCATCACATAACGGTTCACCATACGTGCATGCTATGGGAATCACAAACTTTAACACAAGTATTTCTACCAATCCACAATTACTCACTAGCATGACTCTAATATCACCATCTTTATATCTCAAAACAAAAGCAAAGAATCAAACTTCTCATAGTATTCAATGCGCTTTATTAGAAAGTTTTTATTATATCCCGCTTGGATGCCCATCATATTAGGACAAAATTCATAACTTAAGCAAATTACCATGTTGTTTAGAGACTCTCAAAATAATACAAGTGGATCATGCGAGTTCGAACATTTCTATAAAATAAAACCACCGTCGTGCTCTAAAAAGATACTAGTGAAGCACTAGAGCAAATAGCCTAGCTCAAAAGATACAAGTGAAGCACATAGAGTATTCTAATAATTCACGATTCATGCGTGTCCCTCTCAAAAGGTGTGTACAAAAAGGATGATTGTGGCAAACCAAAAAGCAAAGACTCATATCATACAAGACGCTCCAAGCAAAGCACATATCATGTGGTTAATAAAAATATAGCCTCAGTAAATTTACCGATGGATTGAAGACGAAATAGGGGATGCCATCCGGGGCATCCCCAAGCTTAGATGCATGGTTGTCCTTGAATATTACCTTGGGGTGCCTTGGGCATCCCCAAGCTTAGGCTCTTGCCACTCTTTATTCCATAGTCCATCAAATCTTTACCCAAAATTTAAAAACTTCACAGCACAAAACTCAACAGAAAACTCATAAGTTTCGTTAGTATAAGAAAATAAATCAGCACTTTTGGTACTGTTGTAAACTCATTCTTTATTTATATTGGTGTATTCCAATTTTTCCATGGTTCAT